>NW_017670934.1:186480-238636 GCF_001879085.1 Nicotiana attenuata
AGTAGTGTAGAGCATATACCCCCCTACCCCCCACCCCCCCGCCCAATCAGCAAACAAGCGTTAACGCCTTTACCCCATTAGGCAAACACCGAGGTTATGGTGACATCCCTAGTCCCTTAAACTATTTGGAAAAACCTCAAAAACATTATCTCTAGTCTATTTTCCTTAGCTAGAAATTCATTAGAGTATCAGTAGAAGTAAAAAACATAAATCTGTTGTGGAAGTGCATTCTTAGATACCCATTGTTGATACCCAATTTTGCCCTCACATTTTTTTCAAATAGTATATATACTTTCAAAATGTCATTTTTGCATCATTATTTAATTTACAAGATTTATACAAGCATTTTTTTTATAATTTTTCACAATTTTTAGAGCTTTATTCTTGCATTTTTATTACTTGAATATTTACTAATTATTCTTTTAAATTATTTTATGATGACTTAGTTATCCAAATTTATTATTTGTATACATATATATGCTTCAAATATTCTTGACTTCATTACATATATTTATGTTAGTATTTTTTGGCTATACACACAATCTTGCAATAATAGCCTATATTTTATAATGTATTGTATTTATCATTTTATTCACGGTCAAAACATTTTTATAATCTTTAGCTATTATTTTAAATACTAAGTTGCAATAATAGTACTTATATATATATATATATATATATATATATATATATTAGCTATTTATTAAATTATTTTTTCTTTAATTTCTTATATTTAAAATCTGGCCCAAAACAGGTCAAATTTCGGATCCAATTCACCAGCCCACACCTTCAAACTCCAGCCCAATAACCCCTAGCCCAGTACCAGCAACCCACCACCCCATACCCGTCTACTAACCCGATCCCCCTCACTTTTAATTACCCAACCTCAGACCCTAATCCTCACTCTCCTAAGACAGCCACCTCTATTCTCCATGTTCTCTCTTGCCCTCTCAAACCCTAGCACCCGCCTCTTCTAAATCTCCCAACTCCGGTTCTAATATGGAATCTCTTCGTGATTTTCCTTCCATATGTGCTCAATTTCCCCGTTATTTACACGGTTTTTGTATCACATAATATCTTCCTATCTTTGGCAAGTGTATAGACCTAGATCAAGAGCAATCATCACTGATTCCTCAAGATTCAGACGATCTTTCGTCTATATACATCCATGGCGAGATTATACGGGTCCGATTCAGTGAGATTTTACGACTATTTTGGTTCTCCGTCATGAACTAGGTTTTACCAAATTTTTCTCCTAATCTGATTTTTAAAAGATTCTGCATGCTATTATTTCCTTTATTATGTTTGATTTTTGTAACGACCCGACCGGTCATTTTGAGCATTTACACTTTGCTCGCCAGTTCTCGGGCATGGTTAGCCCCGTATGATGTTGTATACGGTAAAATCGGAGGGTCCAATTTCTCGTCATTAAGGCACTCGAAAGATCATCTCGAAGGCTCGAGGCCGCGGGATCACCTCGAAGGCTCGACGCCGCGGCCGAATACCTTTTCTCGAAGGTCGACAACACTCCACCCCAAGGTAGCAATGATCACACTAATAGTGGAAATGGAGAGTTCCCAAGGCACGCATGCTAGGTCTGATAGAGTCTAGCAGGCTACTCTGAACCCAAATTAGGGCGTCATTCAGCCGTCCCATCCCCATATCTATGTAATTAATGTATATTGTACTATCTGGGGATTTCCCTCCTATATAAAAGGAGTCCTTGTCATTTTGTATGGCTTTGTTGCTTCAGCTGCTCCACAAGAAATATAAGACAACATTCTCTCTGTTCTCTTACATACTCTCTTGATATTATTGCTCTCATTTATTATGTTCATTATAGTTCATCATATATTGCTTATCATTGGCCATAAAGAGCCTTCTTTGATTTTATTGTAACTGTTAGTCACACTTCGATTACCTTCGATAGCTCACAGTCGAGCCCCTGAATCGACATCGAGGCCCCCGAATCGGCCAGCTTGAGGCCCGATTGCTAACCTTTCGGTTTGACCATCACCTTATCCTTAGCTCTTATTTCGCTTCTAAAGTCTCACATGCATAACATCAACAGCTTAACAACCGGCATACAAATAGATCACGTATTTTTAGTCCTATAATCAAATTTAATTGTTGTTACCATTTTCTTGGTAAACAGTTTGGTGCCCACCGTGGGGCTAAAAATAATACTGATTATTTTCTTGCTGGTTCCATAACACAACGCTTCACGCTTTTTCTTGTCCAAAGATCTTTGATTTCAGGTCGGAATGTCTGATTCAGTAAACAATAACCTTGAGAACTACGGAGAGAATGGTGTGGCCGTTCCAGGTGTTGGTGAGCCACCACGAAACCTTGAGAACGCACCAGGACAAGTCCCGGTGGATGAAGTCTCGCGCGACGCTCAACACGTCGAAATAAGCTCTCACACTAACAGGAGCATACATCAACGCGACCAACAAGAATCCCAGAAAACCCCGGCTCAGGAAGAACAAGAGGTTAGCCTTCATGTTATTTTTGAAATGTTATAGGCACAACAGCTGGCTATTGCTCAGCTGCAAAGCCACCAGAAAACTCCTAGCACGGTAGCACCAGGGACAGCTCCCCCGACCGAACAGGCACCGGAGAGATCGAGCAATAACGGGTCGATGTCCGATCCCATCATCGTAAAGATGCTCGAGGACCTCACCAGAAGGATCGAATCGGGCGAGAAAATGATAGAAGCCAACGATAAGAAGGTCAAGACTTACAACTCCAGGGTCGACCAAATTCCAGGAGCGCCCCCGATGTTGAAAGGTGTGGACTCAAAGAAGTTCGTACAGAAGCCGTTCCCACAGGAAGCGACCCTGAAACCCAATCCGAAGAAGTTCAGAATGCCCGACTTCCCAAAGTATAATGGAACGTCCTATCCCAACGAGCACGTCACCGCCTACACTTATGCAGTAAAGGGTAACGACCTAAGGGACGACGAGATCGAATCCGTCCTGCTGAAAACGTTCGGGGAACCACTCTCTAAAGGGGCAATGATGTGGTATCACAAGCTGGCCCAAACTCGATAGATTCATTTGCCATGTTAGCGGATTCTTTCATCAAGGCACATGCTAGCGCCATCAAAGTAGCAACAAGGAAATTCGACGTCTTCAAGATTAAACAGAGAGACAATGAGATGCTGCGAGAGTTCTTATCTCGCTTCCAAATGGAACGAATGGAACTACCACCGGTCTTTGACGACTGGGCGATGCAGGTCTTCACTCAAGGTCTAAACAAACGAAGCTCGGTGGCCTCGAAACAGCTGAAGCAGAACCTAGTCGAGTACCCGGCGGTGACTTGATCGGATGTTCATAACCGATACCAGTCAAAAATCAGGGTCGAGGACGACCAGTTGGGGGACCCCTCGGGCTTAGTATATCCAAGCAGGCTTCTGGTAAAAGAGCCAAAACCAAACAAAGAGAGGTACCAGCCATACATCGAAGATAGGAGGAACACCCCGAGGCGCAATGTACCCCGCAACGATCGAAGGATGGATCGAGGACAGAATCCTCGGGGAATCGTCAACAGGGCCGGGTTTGATAGGCATACGGGGCCAACAGAGGCACCTCACCTGTCAGAACACAACTTCAACGTCGATGTATCAGACGTCGTGTTCGCCATCAGCAAAATCAGAGATGCCAAGTGGCCAAGGCCTGTGCAATCGGATCCTTCGCAAAGGAATCATAACTTAATGTGTGAGTTTCACAACACACATGGCCACAGGACCGAGGATTGCCACCAGCTCCGAGAAGAAGTAGCCAGACTACTCAATAAAGGTCACCTCCGAGAATTCTTAAGTGATCGGGCCAAAAATTAGTTCCGGGAAAGAAAGGCGGCCAAGAAGAACTAAACGAATGAGCCGCAGCATGTTATCCACATGATCGTGGGAGGCATCGATGCTCCACAGGAACCCGTGATGAGAAGGACGAAAATATCCATCACTAGAGAAAAGGAACTCGGGGGTACATACCCGAGGACGCCCTCACATTCAGCGAAGAGGACATTGAGGCCTTGTCTCAACCTCATAATGACGCACTGGTAATCTCTTTCCTCGTAAACACATTTCAAATAAAATGTGTACTCGTGGATCCAGGTAGCTCGGCCGACATTATCAGGTTGAGGGTAATCGAACAGCTCAGACTGCTTGACTGAATCGTGCCCGCCGCTCGAGTCCTCAATGGATTCAACATGGCAAGTGAAACAACGAAAGGAGAAATCACCCTCCTAGTCAACGTGGCCGGCGTAACCCAAAATGTCAAATTCCATGTCATTGAAGGAACATGAGGTACAACGCCTTGTTCGGGAGGCCATGAATACGCTGCATGAGAGCAGTACCGTCCACCCTCCACCAAATGATGAAATTCCCGATAAAGGATGGGATTAAAACCGTCTACGGGGAACAACATGCGGCGAGGGAAATGTTCGCGGTGCATGATGTAGCACCAACACCAGTGCATCCACCCTCGAAGGAGCCAAAGGATAATCGAACAGTAAAATAGCAATAGCAAGCTACGGCCTCGGCTAAGTCGAAACTAAACAAAGCGAAGGACCATATCGCGTCCTTAGGACAAACGGTCGAAACATCGCCGACGTGCTCCACACTGAGGTATGACTTTCTTTTTTCTCTTTCAATTACATTCTACGCTGACCTAAGTGCAGGTAATCGATCAAAACGGCCAAAACACTCCAACACGAAGGCCTTAGGTTTCAAAAGCATGCATTGCACTCTTTTCCTTCGACCAGGTTTTCATCCCAAAAAGGGTTTTACCGGCAAGGTTTTTAACGAGGCAACACCTATATGCTACCTATAGAAAACTCAACAAGTATTCAAGGCTTCTTTTGCAATCAACCCCAAATACTGGGGGCATTCCCCTTGAAGGTCACCTTCTCGGAGAAGCTAAGACATGACCGAACAGGGTTCTGAAAGGAAAATAATGTACCGGAAAAAACAGTCAAACGAACCGTGTCCGCATAGAACAACCAGGCTCCTTACAGCAAAGGCATGTATACTTGTACCAAGTGATTGAACAATATTTTTCATCAAAGCATATCACGTGTCAAGAGAAACTCGGTATTTTTTGCAAAAACGGCTCCTCTGTCAAAAAACGTTCCAAACACTCGGGGACTGGCATCAACGACTCAACGCCTAAACGACCTCCGGGTCGAGACTCCAAACTCATAAGCCCTCAATGAGGCAACATGAAAATCACAAAACATCTCCAAGGTCGAAAATGACCCGAACACTCGGGGACTGGCATCAAAATCTCAAAAATCGCATGACCTCAGGGTCGGAGTCGCAAAAATCATAAGCCCCCGATGAGGCAACACCAAATTTGCAAGTAATGGCTCCCGAGCCGAGAAATCCTCGATAAGCTCAGGGACTGCCGTCAAATCGTCATCTCCGTCGCAATGGCTCCCGAGCCAAAAGATCCTCGATAACTCGGGGACTGTCGCCAATCACCATTCATTAAAAAACTCGAGGCCGTAAGACTCCGAGCGGGCAGACTCGGTCTCGTAAGACCTACATAAGACAACAATAATAATATCTGTAAGACCTCAAGCAAGGCATGAACCGCACTTGTACCAAGTGACAATATCTGTAAGACCTCGAGCAAGGCATGAACCATACCTGTACCAAGTATCTAAAAACTGTAAGACCTCAAAGGCATGAAAATTTTGTAAGACCTTGCTAAAGGCATAAACCCGATCTTAAAGTTAAGGCTATATATCAAACTTGTAAGACCCCTGAAAGGCATACCCTCGATATAGACGCTGAAACTACTTCACTCGGGATCAAAAATGGCTCCTGCCAAAGCACAAATGACTACGGTCATAAGGTTGTACCAGCCAAACTAACGCGACTCGGGGACGCCCGACCGTCACTAAAAATCACAGGCCTTCAATTCCTTCGAATATACTTTGAAAAGTACCGGTTAAACAGGCTACCCACGACATAGGCAAAAGAGTTTCGACCATGTTAGCTCCTAAAAACTAGCTTCGAGAGACTCAACCTCCGAGCCAAACCTCCCGAGGTGCTCGATCATCGCTACATAACGACTCACAATCGAAGTTTTTTATTGAACTGTCGAAGAGTCAGGCCAACACATTCAAAAAAATCCTTATCGAGGGGAAAATAAAGCCTACACAAGAGGTCGCATCGACCCAAGGCGTAAGAGCCATTGTCGCCAGCCCACATAAAAGGTCGCAACGACCCAAAGCGTAAGAGTCACTGTCGCCAGCTTAAAATACGAAAACTTGAGGGTCGAATGAGCTCGAGTCGAAACCCGACTCGGAGACTAAACCCAAAATAGTTGATCAAAACATGTCTAAAAACAAAAGCATAAGAGCTCAAACGCCAGCTTATACGGAAGGCTCGCATCGGCCGAGTACATGAAAACCTACGGGCCAGCCCGATGAGCCTCAGGGCCATATCGCGAATCCAAGGATTCCTATCGACTGAAAGGACTAGTTCACTCGACCAAATTCGAGACAGAGGGGAATACAGAAGAAGTAAAAGCCACAATGTTTTCTTTAAACACATATAAGCAAAAATGCAATCTCTATTTACAAAACATGTTTTGAAAGCGCTACATACAGATGGAAGAATCTACTCCCCCCTTTCTGAGGGCTATGGCCCATCGGCCTCGTCTTTGCTATCGACGACGCCAGACAAAAGTAACCGAGCATCAAGCTTGTCCGCCCTCGCTCGTGCCAACTCTTCCGAGAGGACGAAACCCCTAGCACGAATCTCCTCGAGAGTCTTTCTTCGAGACTTGCAACGAGCATATTCCTTGATATTGCCTTCACGATCGAGGGCCTGTCGTAGCTCAGCTTGAGCATCGGCAATATCCTTCAAATAGATCGCCATCTCCTGGCCAGCCTTAGTTCGGCTCATCACGGCTTCAGCACGGGCATTAACGATCTCAGCCCTGACCTTCGAAAGCTCGGACTCAAGCTTCATGATCACATCTATTTGAACTAAGGCATTGTCACAAGCTAAGCGAAGTTGAGCCTCTAGCGCGGAGACTTTTCCCAGAGCACCCTCTTCCGCTAAAGTCAGAGTGCCCGCCTGAGCCTTCAACTCATCATGCTCGCGCTTGGTTCGGTCAACTTCATTCCGAAGGCGCTCCAGATCCTCCGCCTTTTTCTACAACTCAAATAAACAAAACACTAGCCTCAGGAGCTAGAATAAAAAACACACACTCGGTTAGAACGAAAACTACCTGCTCCTTCAAATAGCTCTCATAATTCAAGCTCCGACTCGCCTCATACTGTAAACTTGCCAGCTCGTTTTCCTTTTCTTCACAAAGGCGCCTAAGCGATTTCTCCTCGTCCAGAGCTTTCCAAAGCCTGGCCTCCCGATGAAGCAGCTCGGACTTAAGCTTATCCAAAGCCTGCAAAAAGAAAGCACGATAAGAAAGGGAGGGCACGAAACTCAAAAAACTTGTGCCAGAACTCACTGCATGGTGAAGCTGCTGGACTTCCTCAAAGGTCGAGCACACATCTGCTAGCCAGGCTTCCCCAGCTCCAAAAGAGTCGAGCCCAGTCGAGGCACGAGCGCTCAGCGCATATGACCCTGGGTTTCGAGCATCCCTCAAAGTATCTCCGGCGGGAAAGGAGGATGGCAGCGGAGGAGAAACCGCCTCTCCAAAACCTCAAACCACGGGAGCAGTTGGCTCAATAGACACTTCCACTCAAGGTCCCCCGGTCCAGGTTCGCCTCGCTTTGAACACCGTCGCCATGCAAAGGCATCTCCCGCTTATTGTTATCCCTCTTTAGCCAGGAAGCTAGTAACCCTTTCCCCTCTCCGAAGGAGCACGGCCTCGCTTCGGAAGCCTCTCCGATGCCCACAACGGCAAGATTAATACGCGGAAAGGAAAAATGCCTCTCCAAATAAAGGAAGGGAAAGGAAAAAATAGCACAACACGCACCGTGATGTTTTTCTTCCCATCTGCTCCGGGATAAAGCTCACCACTTGCGCTCATCGCAAGTCGAGTGGGTCGCCAACTTCTGAACCCAACCCAGAAGATCAGGAACGTCGCCCGGCGCCCATGAAACCGCTGCAGAAAAAGAAAAGAAGGCACAATTATGAAACCAGCTTTCGCCATAAACAAAACTAAGAAGGCACGGAATGTACCACTTATATGCATAATTCCATTCCTCAGGGAAAGGCATAAACTCCACGGGAATAACGTCAGCGGTCCAAACTCGGACAAATCGACTCATCCATTCCCGATCTCCTTCTTCTTCATCGTCGACGACAAAGGGCGTGGTTGACCGGCATCGCAAGGTTAGTAGACCTCGATGGTGAAAGGGCCGATACAGCCTGATAAGATGACTGAGCATGAAATCAAGACCCGCCTTCTCCGCAAAAAATCTCGTCATCAACACTATTCGCCAAAGTGACGGGTGAATCTGCGCCAAGGTAACTCGGTACTTTAGACAGAAGTCAAGCACAATCCTATCAAGGGGGCTCAGTGTGATAGGATACGTGTACACATTTAAAAATCCATCGGCACGGTCCGTGATGCCCTCATCCGGGGAAAGTATCCGTAACACTACTTCCTCCCCCCAGCCGCAGTCTTTTCTCACTAACCCAAGATGATCTTCTTCTATCAAAGAAGTAATCTTCAAGGTATGCTCTCGTTGGTCCCGAATAACGGAGGCGAAGCTCTCCCCTCCCTGCCCGACAGACCCTGATGTAATAGTCATGGCGACGGCAAACTCAGAGAACTAAAGCAAGGAGTCGGTGCGAGTACACTGATACTAAAATGATGAAAGGCTTAATGCAGGAAAACAAGGGCAACTACTTAGAAGGGTGGGATCTCCAAAAGAGCGAAAACAACCTTATGTATATAGATACCAGAAAAAACGACAACGATCCGCCTACCTCAAGAGCCAATCGAAAAGCACTGACCGATATCGCTTCGGGAAGATACGATGGCGTAATCGCATCGATAGCTTTACAGCCGTATCATACATCATACATTAGGCGACGCCATACAACGTCTCGGGAACGGAGATGCCCGTACCACTGCGAGTCCCGAAGTGGTACCTGCCTTCGAGGACATCCATCAAAGGAAAGTTAGGCTCTAAGAGGCCAACGTAATCATCGCCAGTCCCGAGGTAGTACCCGATCTCGAGGACCTCCATCTAAGGGAAGTTAGGCTCCAAGAGGCCAATGTAATCATCGGCAATCCCAAGGTGGTACCCGACCTCGAGGACCTCCATCAAAAAGAAGTTAGGCCCTAAAGAGTCAATGGCATCATCGCAAGTCCTGAGGTGGTACCCGACCTCGAGGATCTCCATCTAAGGGAATTTAGGCTCCAAGAGTCCAACGTAATCATTGCCAGTCCCGAGGTGGTACCCGACCTCGAGGACCTCAATCGAAAAGAAGTTAGGCCCTAAAGAGTCAACGGCATCATCGCAAGTCCCGAGGTGGTACACGACCTCGAGGATCTCCATCAAAAGAAAGTTAGGCTCCAAGGAAATAAGCATTTAAGCTCCGCCCCTATGGGCTTGATCACGGGGTACCACCTAAATTCAAGTAAAACCTCATTCTGGATCTACCTGCAACGCCTTAAGGCTATTTACGATAAGATCAAAACAAACTTCCAAATGGACCGAGTTTTGAATAAACCCCCACTCGGGGACTACACTCGAAGGCTTAAAGGCAGTCCCTGTCCTCGGACCTCCGAGCAAATTTCACCCCGAAGATTACCGTGAGGTCTATATGATAAATCCCGGTCATAGAGCTCAAGGCGTTACTTCCATTCAACCTAAAGTAAGGGTCCCGGCAACCCGAATTATCGGTTTAATCCAGGCTTGGTCCGAGGAAAGGCAAGGTGTTCCACGGAGAACCATATTAATCAATCAAAGGTCAGAGAAATATACTTCCACCTGAGCTCAATATCAACACCGGCCGGTGGATTCATGCACTCGGAGTTTCCATAAGCGCAAGTAAAAGGTAACATAGCAAACATCAGAGACAAAATTGGGGAAATATCTTTGTATTCATGAACACTTGAGTACAAAATCCCACGAAGGGGTCCTTACATATGATTACAAAGGCCCAAGAAGGGTCCTCACAAAGAAACAAAGAAACAAAGAAACAAAAAGGTGTACACATGTGATTAGAGATCAGAGCCTAGCCTATTCTCCAGGGAGCATCCTCGGCGGCAGTATACTCAAGCGCCGCTTCCTCAACGGTCTCATCTCGTCTCCCAAAGTAGCATCTTCAAAGGAGAAGATGAAGAAGAGGAAAGTGGGAGGAGCAGAGAAGGATGAAAAAATGCCATAGCTCGCCGAAGAACAAAGGCTTCGCCCAGGCCAGGAAGATCACGGCCCAGTAGAAGACTTGGCGGGCATCAGCCTCGCTTACACGGCTACTTTGAGTCCACTTCTTGGGACATGATGCCGTGCAAGCTACCGGCCAAAGGTACCACTTCGCCCCACGAAAAGCAAAAGAGGTAAAGTGCCAGACCAGGCCGGGGAAAGAGGGTGAGCAGCGGTGTATAGTCCGAGCGCCCTCGTGAGCAGCAGTGTATAGTCCAAACACCTTCCCAAAATGGAAGGGATCGACCTCCCTGTCTCACCATCTCGAGCCAGCGACGATAGTAGTAATAACAACAACAACAACAAATCAGTGCAATCTTGCTCGACAAGAGAAAGCCCTAGGAAAGGGCCACGACATGACTGATGAAAACGCCGTCGTACGACCATAAGACTGCAGGGCTCAAACATGGAAAATAACAATGGATAGGGATAAAGAGAAGAGAAGGTCAAAAGACTAATGTGAGAACACTTGAATAAAGAAGTGGTTCCAGGAGGTCCCCTTTTATAGGGGATGGCAGCGTAACCGGTGACCCCATTGATGCCCTTGAAAGACGTATCGACAGGAGCAATCAATGCGTTTTTGAAAAATGGACTGACGACGATACTATTATTCTGAACTATAAAGGTCGATAGTGCAGTGAATAATATTGGAAAAGTGGACTGATTGGACGTTCCGGTTATCACAAAGGCTTACACCTTCAGTATGACATCATCGTGAGAAGTCCGAAGAGTTGGATGTCAAAATCGTTTCTTATCACTCCTCTTTAAGAAACGCGGGGACTATCTGTATACGGTGAAATCAGAGGGTCCAATTTCTCGTCATTAAGGCACTCGGAAGATCACCTCAAAGGCTTGAGGCCGCGGGATCACCTCGAAGGCTCGAGGCCGCAGCCGAATACCTTTTCTCGAAGGTCGACAACACTCGACCCCAAGGTAGCAATGATCCCGGTAATAGTGGAAATGGGGAGTTCCCAAGGCACGCAGGCTAGGTCTGATACAGTCTAGCAGGCTACTCTGAACCCAAATCAGGGCGTCATTCAGTCGTCCCATCCCCATATCTATGTAATTAATATATTTTATACTATGTGGGGATTTCCCTCCTATATAAAGGGAGTCCTTGTCATTTTATAAGGCTCTGTTGCTTCAGCTGCTCCACAAGAAATATAAGACAACATTCTCTCTGTTCTCTTACATACTCTCTTGATATTATTGTTCTCATTTATTATCTTCATTATAGTTCATCATTTATTTCTTATCATTGGCCATAAAAGAGCCTTCTTTGATTTTATTGTAACTGTTAGTCACACTTCGATTACCTTCGGTAGCTCACAGTCGAGCCCCTGAATCGACCTCGAGGCCCCCGAATCGGCCAGCTCGAGGCCCGATTGCTAACCTTTCGGTTTGACCATCACCTTATCCTTAGCTCTTATTTCGCTTCTAAAGTCTCACATATATAGCATCAACAGCTTAACAACCGGCATAAAAATAGATCACATATTTTTAGAGTCCCATAATCAAATTTAACTGTTGTTACCATTTTCACGGTAAACAGATGTATTATGACTTATGTAAATCATCGGCTTTGGTTTTCAGGTTAATCGGAATAGATATGGAAGAATGATTCTCAGCTTGAAGCTTTAAATTTGAAAGGTTTGACCAAGTTTTGACTTTTTAGTATTTGATCTTGGATTTGGATTTTTGAGATTTGGTTAGCTCCGTTAGCTGATTTTGGACGTGGGAGCGCGTTCAGAATGTGAGTTGGAGGTCCGTGGTAGAATTAGACTTGAATTGACGAAATTGGAAATTTGGCATTTCCTGGTCGGCAGTGGGAATTTTGATATCGGGGTCGGAATGGACGTTCAGAAACTGGTGTAGGTCCGTTGTGTCATTTGTGACATGTGTGCAAAATTTCAGGTCATTCTGATGAGGTTTGATAGGTTTTTGGATCGGTTGCGACATTGATGTTTGGAAATCCTTAGGCTTGAATCCGAGGGTGATTTGGTGTTTTGACGTTATTTTGAGTGATCCGAGGGTTGGTATGAGTTTGAATGATAATATGTGACTTGTTCGTATTTTTGGTTGAGGTCCCGGGGGCCTCGGGATGAAATCGGAAGGTTGTCGGAAAGATTAGAATTTGTAATTTAGTAGCTTCAGCTGCTGTTTTCGGTCATAACCGCACCTGCGGATTGGGGACCGCAGGTGCCAGCCGCAGAAGCAGAAAGGAGATCGCAGAAGCGACATTGGTCGCACGAGCGGAAGGCTGGACCGCAGGTGCGAGACCTGGGTTGCAGGTGCGGTGTCTAAGGAGTTAAGTGAATTGCACATGTGCGGATTTTTGGGCGCAGAAGCGGCCCGCAGGTGCGAAATTTTGTCCGCAGATGCGGAAATCGCTGGGCAGAAAGTATATAGGTTCCTCTTCGCGAAGTTTAACCCATTTCACCATTTTTGAAGTCGGGATTGAAGCTTTTGGAGGATTTTGAAGAGGGAATCAAGGGGATTCTTGCTAAAGTAAGGTTTTTGAACTTAATACACGTATCTATGGTGAATTTCAGTTGATTAAACATGGCAATTAAAGAGATTAGGGGTGAAAAATTGGGAAAGTAGGGCTTGAAATTGGAGAGTTTTAGTTGGGGATTTGAGGGGCCATTTGAGGTCCGATTTTGATGATTTTTGCATGAATAGACTCGTCAGAGGATAAGGATTCTAGTGTTGTGACTTTTATCGAATTTCGAGATGTGGGCCGGGGGGTCGGGTTTGGCCAATTTTGGCATTTCGAGTTTAATTTGATAATTTTTGTGTGGGCTTTGTCCCTTTGGCTTGTATTGATGTTATGATTCTGATTTTGGATAGATTCGGGATGATTTGAGGCCGTGTCGGGAGGCAAGGGCATTGAGGTGACGCACATGCTAGGTGACGGGCATGTGGGCATGCATCCGTAGGGATTGTGACCTGGTCCGTCCCGTGGCAACTGTAAAGTTGCATATTTCGATAAACTATATATGATATCTATGTATTTTAGAAATGAATCTGTTAATTTGGGCTGAATGCCTTGTTCGAGGCCTTGTGCCGAACTGTTTGTACCCTTAGGGGGTATTTTACTACTTTCCCCACACTGTTTTGATTCGAAAGCATATCCTCAGTCATGATTTCTACCCGTTTATTGTTTGATTCAGTTTCATTACTCTACTTTCAAATATATGAAAACTGTTTTGGCTGAGTTCCCTGATTTTTCACTAAAATGCCGAATGGTTGTGAGGTTGATGACTGAGAGATGTCGAGGACCTGATGGTGAGGATTATATATATTTATGGATCGGGCTACACGCCGCAGCGATATTTATATATTTATGGATCGGGCTGCATGCCGCAGCAATATTTATATGTTTATGGATCGGGTTGAACGCTGCAGCGATATTTATATATATATGGTGCAGCGATATTCATATGTATATGGATCGGGCTGCACGTCGTAGCGATATGTTTTGGATCGGGCTGCACGCCGCAGCGATATAGCGCTTGGGCCGTAGGAGCCCCTCCGGAGTCTGCACACCCCCAGTGAGCGCAATCAACTATATATATATATGTGTGTGTGTGTGTGTGTGTTTGTGTGTGTGTTTGTGTGTGTATATGTGTGTGTGTGTATATTCGGATCGGGCTGTGCGTCGCAGCGGGTATTATTACGAGATGTCTATTGAGCGGAATTGCTGAGTGTGAGTGCTGATTGACAAGAGTTGAGTCACGAGTGACTGAGACGTTTGCCCGAGGGGCTTGTTTATGAAATTACTGTTTTTCACTCTTCTTTTATACTGAACCTCTATTGAAAAATGTTGAACAAATGTCTTAAATAACTTTCATTGAAACTGGAGTTTTTACGAGATATTCAAAAATTTGAATTACGGATTTGACTTTGTTATATGTATTGAGATTCTATGTTAGACTATGTATATGATTTAAATGCTCGTCGCTGCACTCAGCCTTTATTTACTTTGGTTACTTACTGAGTTGGCGTACTCACGTTACTCCTTGCACCTTGTGTGCAGATCCAGGTGCCAGAGCCTCCGAGTGAGAGTTGATCTTTACCTTTAGAGTATTTTTCCGGAGATAGCAAGGTAGTTGTACAGCGTCCGCAGCCCTGCCTTCTCCTTCCTATCCTTAGTATTTTATATTTCAGTCTTATCTTGTATTGAATAGACAGTATTGGACAGTATCTTAGTGGCTCATGACAAGTGACACCAGGATCGGGCAGTGTGGGTGTATTTGTGTAATTATTTTTCCGATATTTTGTTATATTAAAATGAAAGACTTGTGATCATAATTGATTTGGAAATGAATTTACAAAAGAACTTTATGCTATTAGTGTTGAATCGGCTTGCCTAGTACTGTGATAGGCGCTATCACGACCGGGGTGGTTTGGGGTCGTGACAAGTTGGAATCAGAGCCTAGGTTACATATGTCTGACGGGTCATGAGCCGATTTAGTAGAGTCTCCCGGATCGGTACGGAGACGTCTGTTTTTATCCTCGGGAGGCTACTAAACCTTTAGGAAAAATCTCACATTCTTGAATTCTTATCATGCGAATCCGTTTATTCAGCCAAAAGCGTAACTCTTTGAATTCCTTTCATGTATTCGAATGCGCACGTGAGCGCTCGGTATCAGCTGTACATCGACGCCTTGTGAATTCCATGGGTGAGGTGCGAGATGTGATTTTAGCATGTTGATAATGGGTCGGTTTGGAGGAGTTGAGACCAGGTTTGGTCTATGGCTGGAGTGCTGAGATTTCGATTGTGTGAGCATGAGTATTTGGGACTTATATGTCCGTTTGTGTCCTTATTGGTGGGATTTTGTGACTGTATGACTATGTGGTGAGTGTGATGTGTCAGTGAGATGTGTTCAGATTGTTTGACTGTGACAAAAAGAATTGGCTGGAGATGTAACACGAACTACTAAGTGTTTGACTTCTGTCTTAAGTTGGCATATGGCCTCGAGTTGTGAGTGTATTGAAGGAACTCTCATGTAGTTTAGCTGAGAAGTGAAGTGGACCATCCTGTTGTGATATGAGTTCCTAGTGATGTCTTTTGGGCTGATCAACGCCCCAACAGCGTTCATGTATCTGATTAACAGTGTATTTCAGCCATATTTGGATTCCTTCGTTACTGTGTTCATTGATGATATCCTGGTGTACTTTCATAGCCAGAAGGAGCATGCTAAGCATTCTTGAGTTGTATTGCACAGATTGAGGAAGGAGAAGCTTTATGCAAAGTTCTACAAGTGTGAATTCTGGCTCAGTTCAGTAGCATTCTTGGGGGACGCGGTGTCCAGTGAGGGTATCCAGGTGGCCAGATGAGTGTGGAGAGGGCTTCCAGAAGCTCAAGATTGGTTTGACCACAGCTTTAGTGTCTGTTCTGCCATCAGCTTCCGGTTCTTATGCCGCGTATTGTGATGCCTCGAGGGTAGGCGTTGGTTGGGTTTAAATGCAGGAGGGTAAAGTGATTGCATAATAGCTATGACCATAGGAAGATTATAGAGAGGTATCAGTTTGAGGCTAAACAGGCGGGGTTATTTCCCGCGGGGTGTCCTGAGGGCGTGTGATCCCTATGTTGTTTGTGGTAAGTCCTCTTTTACCAGTGAAATATGTGCGTTGCAATTTGAGGTTGGATTGCGTATGATTGTGGGCTAGATTGTTACAAGGGTGAATGCGAGATTTGCAGATGATTTGAAATACTAGATGGTTTGTGTTACACGAGCTTATCAAAGATTTAGTTTAACTCACTATGCCAGAATGGCAGTAATAGAACATGGGTATCGTGAGTTATTGTGTGTTTTGATCTATGGCTTTGAGCCAAATGGGGGAGTTTTTTACAGATCAGATGATTACACGGTTATGTGTTGTATGGGTTTCAGTTTGAGATATACTTGCGGATCGATTATGACTTGTAGAGGTTGAGATCGAGGATGACTCGAGTAAAGGAAACTCTGGATAAGGGATTGTGTTATGCTGTATGTGCATATGAAAGATGTTGGATGAACTTATTATTGTAAGGAATGTAACGGGTATAGAGTAGGATATCACTCAGCTGCTTAGAAGGATGAGTTACTTCCTAGGGTGTTGGAGTACTAATGGAGCACAGGTCGTTTGGACCATTTGGTCAGTCTAATTGAGACCTGAGTAGAGTGGATGACTCTCGAGGATGTTCCAACGGATTCAAGATTTATATGTTACAATTAGGAATTCTTCAGGATGTGTATTTGGCTAGAAATTGGGACTTACATTGGAAGGCGTCAAGATTTGTGGCATTTCTATATCGTAGCGAATCCTACATTTTGGTATCAGGGAAAGGAAAGAATAGCTTAAATCCATAGGAAGTCTTTTTAGAGTAAGAAATTGAGTTGTGTTACTTTTGGGATGCTTAAGAGGAACATTCATCGGCTTATGAGCCGTAGACGGTGTGGTTTTATGTTTGGGTCTCATGTGGTGAGTCAGGGTTGAGGATTGCGGTATTATGGCGAGGAGATGTATCAATTTGGAGGTAATTCAAAAGGAATTTGGATAAATAAGACAACTTGGTAGTAGGTCGGATCGATATGGTAAGGGATATGATTAGTTCTTTGGGTGCTTATGAGGTAATGAGTTTCTACAGGTGTTTCGTGGCAATGCTCTTGGGTTTTTGGTGACCTGCGTAGCTTGGTTGAGTTAGAAGGATTCAGTCCTGACGGTTGGGTTTTGGGAGAATAGGATTCGGAGAGAGTTCTTGATGGTTTCTACCACGGTTAGGGATGTATATTTTCTACTGGCGTGAAGAGCATGTGATGTATAGTGATTTTCTTCTAGATGGGATCAAATGGAAAGTTCTTGGCTAGTTGAGTACGTAGTTGCTTATGGCTCGGAAGGGATTAGGAAGTTCTCATATTTAGCATAGGATGCCATGGTATATGCGGTATGTTGTGTAGGGTTGAGATTGGCATGTGGGAGGTCACAATTTAGTTCTGGAAGGAAGGCCATAAATTCTTAGGAAGCATGGACAGTTTCAGATGACTAGGTAAATGATATTACTAATTGGTGTGGCTTGATGAGGGTATACATTTCAGAAAGGGGCAATGTGCTCGAGCCAAGGATACTTCATTAGTATTGCGGCACTCTCTTGGTTAATCGACGGCTGATATTCGAGGTTGCTTGGTGCACAGAGGAATTAGAGGAGTATCCCTCGTGGAATGATTGGGTATTAGAGGTGTGTTATATATTCGAGCAGTGGAGTTGGGATCAGATATGGTAATTCGTGCGCTTTATGGATTTCGAGACTAGGAGTTCTCATAAATAGGTTGTTTCGTGGTTATAGACTGTGAAGATGTGGGCAAAGCTAGTCTGGTGATGGTATGTGTCATGATTCAGTTATGGTGAACTTTCGGAGAGTTAATTATCTATTTTGGTTTTCCAGAGTTGATTTAGAGATTCATTGGTAGGCCCAATATGGATGTCTGTTCTGCACCGGGTCGGAATTGTTGACTCTGAGTTGCTATTGTTGAGGGATGTACCGTTCGATTGTCATTGAGCTTATTCGTGTTCTGTAGTGATCTAGGAGTTACCCTTTAGTGTTGCGGGGGGGAGGGGTAGTGATTGTTGGTTCTATGCACATATGGTGCGGTTCTATTTGGGCTTTATAGCAGGATTTGAGGGAGACGGATGTTTGGGTGTTGCATGATTGATTGCGTCATTTGCTTCTTCGTGGATATGGAGATTTACTTTTGGTACTAGACATCAAGTTACGCGTGATTGTTGATTTTTAGCATCGTGACTTGAGGTGTTCCATGAGGATCAGTGTTTGTATAGGGTCGCACATTGCAGTGAAGTTATGTGGAGGTATGATCCTTCGGGTTAGATTCGTGTGTTCTGGTTTTTCGAGGTGTGATGTGTTCTTAGCCTTGCGTTGTGGTGGTACTGGTGAGCTTGCGGTACAGCTCTCTCAATTGAGTCATTTTTTTCCATGATCTGAGTACATTTGGACTGTCGCTTATTGGTGCGCGGGTCGCACGGATTGTGGTTTTAGATTGTATCGATGTGTCTTGTCACTAGAGTAGCCGTGTTGGATGAGAAGAGGTCATTGGGATCTTGAATGAATACTATCGGGTTCGATTTCAGCATGTTGGAAGGATAATATAGAGATTCAGCTTAGAAATTTACTATGGTCCTTGCCGAATGAGAGGGAGATCCATGACGGGTTGATCTGAGGAATGGTTATGACCTTCTGCGTGTTTCTTTCATCATTGGCAGTATACGAGAGTGTTGGAATGAGGCTTTGTTTGATAAGAGGGTTTATTACCGGTATTGGATTGTTTGAGCAGCTGCTGTGATTAGAAGTTATCGCTACGAGTGGTTGAGTTATGTGGTATATCATGTGATTTACATCTTGGGTTACAGTTATTGTTTGTTACAACTTGTTCGGACTTAAACAGTTTATAGACGTGAGATTATGATCTTATAGATTATTTTGGAAATGGAGATTTGGTTCTAAGGTTATGGGGTAGGGTGAATTGTGAAATTCCAGTTATGTTGTGTGATCAGACCTATATAGGATAGGGTGACGTGGGATCACCCCCGGGTATATGCACGGTAAGGTTATTCAGCGATTTGGTGGTCATCGGAATAGCTCTGGGCACGTTCGAGGACGAACGTATGTTTAAGTGGGGGAGGATGTAACGACCCGACCGGTTGTTTTGAGCATTTACACTTCACTCGCCAGTTCTCGGGCATGGCTAGCCCCGTGTGATGTATTATGACTTATGTAAATCGTCGGCTTTGGTTTTCAGGTTAATCGGAATAGATATGGAAGAATGATTCTCAGCTTGAAGCTTTAAATTTGAAAGGTTTGACCAAATTTTTACTTTTTAGTATTTGATCTCGGATTTGGATTTTTATGATTTGAATAGCTCCGTTAGCTGATTTTGGACTTGGGAGCGCGTTCGGAATGTGATTAGGAGGTCCATGATAGAATTAGGCTTGAATTGGCGAAATTGGAAATTTGGCATTTCCCGGTCGGTAGTGGGAATTTTGATATCGAGGTCGGAATGGAATTCCAGAAATTGGAGTAGGTCCGCTGTGTCATTTATGACATGTGCGCAAAATTTCAGGTCATTCGGATGAGATTTGATAGGTTTTTGGATCGGTTGCGGAATTCGGAAGTTTGGAAATCCTTAGGCTTGAATCCGAGGGTGATTTGGTGTGTCGACGTTGTTTTGTGTGTTCCAAGGGTTGGTATGAGTTTGAATGATGATATGTGACTTGTTCGTATTTTTGGTTGAGGTCCCGGGGGCCTCGGGATTAATTTGGAAGGTTGTTGGAAAGATTGGAATTTGTAATTGAGCAGCTTCAGCTGCTTTTTTCTGTCATAACCGCACCTGCGGATTGGGGACCGCAGGTGCGAGCCGCAGAAGCGGAAAGGAGATCGCAGAAGCGATATTGGTTGCAGGAGCGGAACGCTGGACTGCATCTGCGAGACCGCAGGTGCGAGACCTGGGTCGCAGGTGCGGTGTCTAAGGAGTTAAGTGAATTCTACAGGTGCAGATTTTTGGGCGCAGAAGCGGCCCGTAGGTGCGAAATTTTGTCCGCAAATGCGGAAATCGCTGGGCAGAAAGTATATAAGTTCCCCTTCGCGAAATTTAGCCCATTCCACCATTTTTGAAGTCAGGATTGATGCTTTTGGAGGGTTTTGAAGAGGGAATCAAGGGGATTCTTGCTGAGGTAAGGTTTTTGAACTAAATACTCGTATCTATGGTGAATTTCAGTTTATTAAACATGGAAATTAAAGAGATTAGGGGTAAAAAAATGGGAAATTAGGGCTTGAAATTGGAGAATTTAAATTGGGGATTTGAGGGGCCATTTGAGGTCTGATTTTGATGGTTTTGGTATGTATAGACTCGTGAGAGGATAAGGATTCTAATGTTATAATTTTTATCGGATTTCGAGACGTGGGCCCGGGGGTCGGGTTTGGCCAATTTCGGGATTTCGAGTGTAATTTGATAATTTTCGCGTGTGCTTTGTCCCTTTGGCTTGTATTGATGTTATGATTCTGATTTTGGATAAATTCGGGGCAATTTGAGGCTGAGTCGGGAGGCAAGGGCATTGCGGAGTAAATTTTCTTCCGGTTCGAGGTAATTAATGATTGTAAATCTAGATATGAGGGTATGAAACCCCGAAAATTTGTACTATTTTGAAAATGAGGTGACGCACATGCTAGGTGACGGGCGTGTGGGCATGCACCCGTAGGGATTATGACCTGGTCCGTCCCGTAGCAACTGTTCAGTTGCATATTTTGATAAACTCTATATGATATCTATGTGTTTTAGAAATGAATCTGTTAATTTGGGCTGAATGCCTTGTTTGGGGCCTTGTGCCGAACTGTTTGTACCCTTAGGGGGTATTTTACTACTTTCCTCACACTGTTTTGATTTGAAAGCATATCCTCAGTCATGATTTCTACCCTTTTATTGTTTGATTCACTTTCATTACTCTACTTTCAAATATATGAAAACTGTTTGGGCTGAGTTCCCTGATTTTTCACTAAAATGCCGAGTGGCTGTGAGGTTGATGACTGAGAGAGGTCGAGGACCTGATGGTGAGGATTATATATATTTATGTATCGGGATGCACGCCGCAGCGATATTTATATGTTTATGGATCGGGTTGCACGCCGTAGCGATATTTATATGTTTATGGATCGGGCTGCACGGTGCAGCGATATAGCGTTTGGGCTGTAGGAGCCCCTCCGAAGTCAGCAAACCCCCAGTGAGCGCAGTCAACTATATATATATACGGATCGGGCTGCGTGCCGCAGCGGGTATTATTATGAGATGTCTATTGAGCGGAATTGCTGAGTGTGAGTGCTGATTGACGAGAGTTGAGTCACGAGTGACTGAGAGGTTTGCCTGAGGGGCTTGTTTATGGAATTACTGTTTTTCACTCTTCTTTTATACTGAGCCTCTATTGAAAAATGTTGAATGAATGTCTTAAATAACTTTCATTGAAACTGGAGCTTTTACGAGATATTCGAAAATTGGAATTACGGATTTGACTTTGTTATATGTATTGAGATTCTATGTTAGACTATGTATTTGATTTAAATGCTCGTCACTGCACTCAGCCTTTATTTACTTTGGTTACTTACTGAGTTGGCGTACTCACGTTACTCCCTGCACCTTGTGTGCAGATCCAGGTGCCAGAGCCTCCGAGTGAGAGCTGATCTTTATCTTCAGAGTATTTTTCCGGAGATAGCAAGGTAGCTGAACGGCGTCCGCAGCCCTGCCTTTCTCCTTCCTATCCTTAGTATTTTATATTTCAGTCTTATCTTGTATTGAATAGACAGTATTGGACAGTATCTTAGTGGCTCATGACTAGTGACACCAGGATCGGGCAGTGTGGGTTTATTTGTGTAATTGTTTTTCCGCATATTTTGTTATATTAAAATGAAAGACTTGTGATCATAATTGATTTGGAAATGAATTTACAAAAGACCTTTATGCTATTAGTGTTGAATCGGCTTGCCTAGTACTGTGATAGGCGCTATCACGACGGGGGTGGCTTGGGGTCATGACAATTTTACAGTGTTTTCTTGTTTGTTTGTTCAATTTCTACTACTATATAAACCCCTCCCCAATTCCCCTCTAGAGGACCCAAGTTTTCACTGCTATTGTACTCAATATACTTTCCTCAGTCGTTCATCTTCTCTGAAATAATTGGCTCTTTGGTCGGCTGAAAGACAAGGCCATAGTATTATCTACCTCCTCCGGTGCAAGCACTGCTCGGGGCCCTTATGAGGCTCTTGTGAACTCTGAAGCATCGGAGATTTGGGGTTCTTGCTTCCACTATTCTAAAATCCTTATTCTTTTCTCGTCTAATTTTGCTACTGGTTGGTGCCTTTAACTCTTGCAATGTTCAGTATTTTTCCTTCTGTATATCTCTATGTGTTCTAGCTATTAAGGACGTTTAAAATTCTGTGAGCATGATTTAGTTCCTTTGTTAGTTGTGAATTCCTGATACTGCACTGCTATGATACTCCCCTGTCATTCTGTATTCTTTGATAGTTGAATGCATTTTAGTACATGTGATAGATTTCAGTTTGTTCTTAGTTTGTATTAGGCTAATATGTGTTCTTCACTATATCCTGCACTTCTATGTATGTTTTTCTTGTTTTCCTCTGGAATCAGTTCCATACCTCTGTGTTTTCTTAGCATCTGAACATGTTTGAGCTTTGGGTTTCAATGCATGCCTGTTGTATGTGTTGTTTTAATGAAACTGACTACCTATTGCTAGTTATAGAATCCTTTTCATGCCTTGCTTTGGGTACTATATTAAAACTCTTATGAAACCATCCCTCTACTTTGAATGAATCATTTGGTGTTGATTCTTGTATTTAATCAACTGTTCTCTGCAAACTGGCCACAACTATATGGGTCTTATATTACAATAATGCTTTAAAATCTACCCTAAACATGTTTCTTTGCTATTTGTAATCCTGATCTTTAGCACCACCTAAGACTTTAGGTTAAATATCCCATTTTCTCTCTTGTCAACTAACATGTCAAGGTGTAGCTAATCTACCCCTTTTATATGCCATAAGTTTCTGTACTATGATCTATTCCCCATCATGTTAAGTTTTCATGATATTGGTTAAGTTGTGCCACTAGTATTTTGAATATGCTGTCATGTTAGAACTTTCATGTAAAACTTGTACTCTACTTGTCTCCTGCCTATGATTGTACCAAATTGACATTTGAAATCCTTTAGGTTAGTGCCCTATTCTGAAATCGTTTGGCATTATGCACCTTTATATATTTATACTATAATCTCAGAAAACCTGATTCCCCGAACTCTCTCAATATGTTTTTTTGCCCAATATGTTATCTCTTCCTAAGTGTTTGAACCTGTAATGTCAATATCGACTTGCTATGATAAAGCTAAGCCTTATTGATTCCCGTAATATGCATGTTCTTTATTTAATCAACCCTGTTATGTCTATCTCTAAAATACAAAATGCATCATTTAGTCACTATTAGTAGGTTTCAGAGTTGTTTACTTGATTGTCATGCGATGTTTATTAATTGGTATGGTTAAGTCATGCATCTGCTGTGACTGGGCAAGAAGGTCTTCCCTTTGGGCCTAGTGTGGATTCTTGTGTGAGTTTGAATTGAGCAATTGACATACTTTGAGGTTAGGCCTGTATTTGAACCTTTGTTTGCTGCACGAAGAGCCTGCTGAAGGCCCAGGCTTTACTGGGTTACAGTCCTTTGGGCCTGCTATGTCTACTAAGCCTGTAATTTTTAATATGTGGAATTCGCACTTGTATTCATTAATTCTGGTTCTGTAATAATTTTGTAATTGAACAGATGAGGAGATTAGTAAAAGGAGTAAGGTGTTTTAATTCTCACAAAAATGGTAGAAAGCATGCCTATAGGACCTATGTGCTCTACTTGTTGTTTTGGCATTCATGCGTTGTACACTAGTAGAAACCATGCATGTAGGAATCACACACTCACTCAACCTGTTTACTATCAAGGCATGAGTTTAAGCACTTTATTTGTTCCCCATGTCCACTGCTATGTGTTACTAGACAACATGCCTATAGGAAACAAGTGTCAATAATTGTTCATTAAATTTGCGCAACTACAGTATATTTCCTAGACAACATGCCTATAGGATTATACTAATTTATATTCTGCTAGATATCATGCATATAGAGATTTAATAATTAACTAATCAATTGTTTCTGTTGTCTTATTACTTCTCACTTAGATAGCATGCCTATAGGAATAAGCGATAAATCTGCTAACTATTGAAACCTAGCTATAAAACAGTGCTACTCGTTTATGAAGCATGCCAACAGGATCAACGAGAATAATTCTGAGTTTTTCCAATGGCTCCCATTGCGCAAATCACTTAGAGATCATGTCTATAGGTTTTAATAACTCATAATCCGTAATCTCGATAATCCGAATAGCAGCACTAGATATTCTTAAACTGTGCAGTCACTTAGAAGCCACGCCTATAGGTTTTTAAACAACGCCGCAATTCTGAAAACTGCCTACTGCATAATGTGAAATCTGTCTGCATGCTTTCGTTGCTTATGTGCGGAGGCTAAGTTGGGCCATTCATTGCCTTATGTGTAGTCCTATCTGTTTTGCATGTGCGCCTAGTTTTATCATTTTGAGCAGCCTAAGTAAGTCTAGAACCACCCAAATAGAGGTCCAATGTCTCCTGGACCATAGGCATGGGACGGGTAGTGTATGCATAGGGTACGATTTAGAATTGAATTAGAGCGCATTTAAGTAAACAAGTTTAACATAGTAATCGGGTAGCAGGAGATGATACTTTGTGCCCGCTGAATAATATGAGTAACCCATATCTTAAGGGAGTTACGAAGTATTATTTATGTTGTACGGTGTGATCCTTTAGGCTAAAAAACTTAAGACCCCCCCCCCCCTCCTTTATATATTTGCTATTATACCTAAGTAGTTGTATCTTTATAGTCGAACTAAAATTTGTACTAATTATGTTATAATAAATCTCTTTGACCTTTATATTCTCCTTATTTATTTGATCACCTAGACTAATTACAATCCACATAGTCTTAAGTTCGGCCGGGACCCACAGTTCTGGACCTCGAAGAGTGCTTAACACCTTCTCTTTGAGGTAATTTGAGACGTTACCCGATCTTTGGTGGCATTGACTAGTCAAACAGAGTTATTCGCAAATAGGTGCCCTAACGCACCTTAAAAATCGTTAGGTGCTGACTCTTCTCTTTTAATACCCATTTAAAAGAGTTGCCACACATCGAAGCCCGTTTTCGCGAGAAAACAGGGCGTGATACCCATTCGCTTGCTTCAAATATATACTCCTAACACCCCCATAACTCCCACTGGATTCGACCCTAGCTCACAGTTTGGTAATTATTATTGCATACGACCGTAATATATCTCTTATTGAGGTGTGTTGTGGATGTCATCAGTCATCGGGGATCGAAAGGCTCTAGTGTCCGCATCTGTCACGACCCCATGTACTCCGTAAGTGTCGAGCCTAACCTCGACGAAGTAGTGACGAGGCTATGACAAGACACCCACGTAATAAACTGTGCAGATAACAGTATACATACAAGATAACAACAAATAAAAGCTAAACATGTACTATTGGGAGGGGACATGCGAAAGGGGTACAAAATACGATAACTTCAGCAGAAATGATAAGCAGAACCTTCACTATGCCTTTAACCAGTAAAACGAGTAAACACAATGAATTATAATGCACGGCATCACCCTTCGTTCTTTTACTCTCAACCTCACAGTGAAACAATAATAACGGCACGGCATCACCCTTCGTGCTTTTACACTCACTTTCATCACAAATCAAGAGATACGGCACGGCATCACCCTTTGTGCATTAACACTCAAAAATATGGCATGGCATCACCCTTCGTGCATTAACTCTCACAATATGGCACGTCATCACCCTTCGTGCGTTAACACTCGCATACGCCACGGCATCACCCTTTGTGCATTAACACTCAAAAATATGGCATGGCATCACCCTTCGTGCATTAACTCTCACAATATGGCACGTCATCACCCTTTGTGCGTTAACACTCGCATACGGCACGGCATCACACTTCGTGCTTTCACACTCTCCCTTAGCATATTATAATGAACAAGTAACAACAGGGAGATAGAATCAACAAGAACAAGCCTTACGTCAACAATGGTTCGACAATACCAATCTCAACTTTAGAAAACAACACTCAATTATCACAAAAGCCCATAAACGCGGTAAGAACGATCAATTTCATAAGTAACTAGTCTAAGCATGGATAACATGATCAAAGTAGAAATAAATTACAAGTAACAAGTCCCACCCGCATGCTTTAACCCGACAACAACGCATAAGTACTCATCACCTCATATATACGTTGTACCCAACCTCTAAACATGTAGCAAATAGACAAACAATTCCTAATCCCTCAAGTCAAGGTTAACTATGACACTTACCACGCTCCAAAGATCAACTCAAAGCTCAACCACAGCTTTGCCTTTCAAACAAGCTTAGAACCAATAGAATCTAGTAAATTACCAACCAATTGATTCAAATTAAGCCTTAGGAACTTCCCGCAATCGCAAAGGATTCAATTTAGGTCATTATTGAGTCAACAAAACTTAACTCCCGAGCCTTCTTGGTCCAAACCCAAAATTCGGACCAAAACCCGATTACCCATTCACCCCCGAGCCCAGTTATGTAATTTGTTTTGGAATTTGACCTCAATTTGAGGTCTAAATCCCAATTTTACAAAAATTCCTAATTCTACCCAAACCCCCAATTTCCACCATGAAAACACTAGATTTTAGGTTGAAATCTTAGGAAATTTAATGAAAGATTAAAAAAAAATAGATTATAATCACTTACCAATGGTTTGGGCAAGAAGGGTGCTTGGGAAAACCGCCTCTAGGGTTTTCTTGTTTTGAAAATTTGAAGAATGAGAGAAAATCCCATTTTTTAGCTATTTGATCAGTTGCAGACGACGCAATTGCAAACCCCGCAAATGCGAGAAAACCTTCGCAATTGCAAAGACTCAGCATCTCTGTTATCATCGCATCTGCGATGATTTGTTCGCAAATGCAAACAGTGATCATCCGCAATTGCGACCCAAAAGATCGCAGATGCGACCAAGCCTCCCCCAGCCCCACTTTGCAAATGCGAACTTCAGGTTCCCCAGCTACTCTTCGCAAATGCGAGGAGTTGCTCGCAAATGCGAACCTAACAGAGGTCGCAAATGCGAAACCTGACCTCGCAATTGTGATGTCTGAGGCCTGCACAAGAACTGAAACACACCAGCAGTTCTTCTAAGACCAAAATTCACTCCGTAGCCTATCTGAACTAACTTGCGTGATCAGATCATACGAACTAGCCTATCCAAACCAAACATGCACACAAGTCCAAAAATATCATACGAACTAACTCGCGTGATCAGATCGCAAAAATAACACCTAGAACTACGAATTGGACACCAAACCAAATGAAATTTTCAAGAAAACTCATGAACTTCTATTTTCACAACCGGACGTCCGAATCACGTCAAACCAACTCCGTTTCTCACCAAATTTGACCGACGAGTCTTAAATATAGTTATGGACCTATACCGGGTTCCGAAACCAAAATATGGACCCGAAATCAATAAAGTCAACATTGGTCAAATTTCAAAGTCATTAAGCTTTTAAACTTTCAAATTTCAATAAAATGCGATAGCTCAAGCTAGGGACCTCCGAATTCGATATCGGGCATATGCCCAAATCCCAAATAACGATACGGATCCACCGTGACCGTAAAAATATGGATCTGGTCCGTTTGCTTCAAACATTGACCGAAGTCAACTCAAATAGATTTTAAGGCAAAATTTTCATATTTTCTCAGTTTTTAACATAAAAGCTTTCCGAAAAAATACTCGGACTGCACACGCAAATTGAGGAGAGCTAAGATGAGGTATTTAAGGCTTCAAAGCACAAAATTAGGTTCTAAAACATAAGATGACCTATCGGGTCATCACAACATCGGGTAATTTGGAGAAATCAGACCTAGTATCTTGGTTGCAAGGAACTATCACCTCCACCAACAGGAAACTTCTATCATCGACGGCGACAGGAACATTCTCCTCGAGAGGGGGAAACACCATCACCAAAGGGATCGCATCTCTCCCCTCACTAGATTCAGAAGGCATATTAACATGTTTCGATGGAAGAAAGAGACGTATCGAAAGGCGAAGAAGTGAGAATGAATGCAAGTCACTGGAACAGAAAGAAGAAGTTTAGAGCAAGGAAAGAGCAAGAGAACAATGTAGGTTTCGAAATAGAAAACTTGAAAATTCAAAATCATACCCTAACACCCCTATTTATAAGGGTCTTGGCTCCAGAACCGAAATTGATTCATCATTACTAGGCACCGGAACTGAAGCGGCAGGTTCAATCAGGGGTCACACGCGAAACGAAGCAACACATCGGGAATATGCGTCATAATAACGCATGCCGTCATGACGTCATCCTAATTCGTGGACAGCTTGATTCCAAAAAACCGACTTGGAAAATCGAAGCGTTTTGAAATAAGCGGCCCACGTAGGGCCACATTGCCAGTTCGCTACTACCACCACGACCTACACAGCTCGCTCAATTATTTTGACCACAAGGAACATGATTCGCTCATCGACCCCGCCTAAAGCCGGTCTCAATAAGCGGAGGGACTAACTGCATGGTCAAAATCTGTCTTTAGGATATTTATGCCAATATAATACTAAGGAAAGAGCTCCCAAGTCATTTTTGGACGAGATGGCCCAAGAAGCAGCAAAGTCTGTGGTCGAAAAATCCACGAGAGCCATAATCGAGATGTCAACAAGGGTCGAGGTCGAGGTTGAGGTCGAGTACCGTTGACAGAGCAGTAACTGCTAGTTTTCAAGATAGGATATTAGAGAGAATATTCTAGTGGATATTCTCTGCACTTGTACTATTAGGGTTTCCTATGAATATGTCCATATAAATAGAAAAAGAGACAATGATAGGGGCATGTAATATTCATTTTTGTAAAGAAGACACTTTGAAAAAAAGATTCAGTTCTCACTTGCTAAGATACAAACATCACATTTTCACTGAGATTCTTGTCCATACATTTCCATCAGATCTGAGAATAACTCGAATATTCAAGGATTTGTCTATCACTTATTGTCAGGAGAAAGATCCACTTATGACATCCTTTATTGAGTAAATCATTCCTCTTATTTACTTGAATGTCATTTATTGTTGTTCATTATTATTGAATGCTACATTATTGCTTCTGATTTCTAGGGTATTTATTGCATGTTATTGTTGTTACTCGGCCAGACCTACGCAACATTTATTGCTTCTTTAAACACTCTATGTAGGGATATTATTGCTAGTTGAGATTAACCCTTATTTACATAAATTTTATTATTTGAACCAAGATATATATTTTTTGTCAAACAGAAACAAATATATCAAAAAGCTATTCCGCTGTTCGAACCCGGATTCCATTAATGAAAGGTATTGTGAGTGCTATAGCGGATTCTTTGGCTTTAAAGTTGGAACAAAATTTATTTGATATAAACATACGTTGCATGGAGCTACCTTAAATTACGTAAAACTTACGAGGTTTTTTTCTTTGGACAAATGAAACTTTTATCCCTCTCAAATTAAGAAAATGTGGCAAACCTAGAAAAGTACCACCGCATTAACTATTTATAATACCCCTCTTTTATAACCCCCCACCCACCCACCCACCCAAAAAAGAAAAAGAAGTTGGACCAATCGACTTAATTTTTCTTGTTAAACGGTAGAATTATGTGAACAATATCATTATTATTCCTATGTCTTACTTGAGATAACCTAAATTGTATGGCATGTGAATCAATTGAAGAACTGGATGCTCAACTACGATTAAGAACTTCTGACGCTAGGATTATTCACCGGTAGGGGCAAATCTATGTGTGGCCAAAGGAAATACCATTCGCCGTAAAATGTGTATAAGATAAAATACTTTACTATTTATTGTTGATAAGGTAAAAGGACTTTGAATATCCTTGTGTAAACCACATACAAAGAATATTCAAATTTTGAATATCTTTATTGAATTTTATGGCTTCGCCACTTAAATTCAATGATGAATTGGATCATTCGATAGGTACAAGTCCAATGTCTTAAAAAGCGTGGGCGAGAGGCAAGGCGTTTTATCAAACACGGGGTGAGGCAAAACCCTTGAGGCGCGGGGCGTAAACCCCGTGGATATTTAATTTTTTTTATATTCTATAAATTAACAAAATTATTATGGAAATAAGAAAATAACATTAAATTGTAAAAAGTTTAAGAAAATTATAACATTAATAGAAAATATATATTTATTATAAATATACTAACATGTGCATAAACCGTAAAAAAAAATTATTTGAAAAAATGAAAGACGTAAAAATGTATTGCACTTATGTCATCAAAACAATATCTAAACTAGAGCGACACCAAAAGAAATTCTAAATCCAAAAACTAACTTGAAATTAATAAATTAAAGAATACAAAAAAAACTGGAAAAAATGAAGCATAAATAAGGAAATGCAAGCATGAGAGTAAGAGTTGGAGGGCACAACTTTTTGCTTTGTAGTTTGCACTTTACAGATAAATGTCAAAAGTGTAATTGTTTCTCAGTAATAAACGACAAAGAGTAAAGATTATGAAATTGAGATAAACAATTAGAATAAACCTTTGGCTTTTGAGTTTTAAATTTTGAAATTCATTATGAGTTAACTTTTGAATGTTTATGTTTTTTTTTTTTTTAAAAATTATTAAGCATTTTCGGCTCAATTTGGAAAAGATTTCGGGGCCCAAATGAACGCCCAGAACGTTGGGACTTATGCCTCGGCGAACGCCCAAAATGTCAGTGCTTACGACTCATGTTACTTACGCCCCGCTAGTACGCCTAAGTATGTTTTTAGTTTGCCTCGCCCTGGGGCTCACCCAGAAAACGCCTTCTGTTAAGTCATGGGCGTCCTGCCTTTTTATGTTGTACAGAATTGTAACTATTGAGAATACAAATGTTCTATATGCATATCGTGAACATCGTTTAGCTAACAACGATCATTATGTAGAACAAGAACAAATAATTGCTGCAATTTGCATCGAAATATCTACTTTTAGTTTGAATTTTCACAAAGGTTAAATGACATACATATTCTGAGACATGTTCAAATTAGTCACGTGGGGTACGTTAAGTAGAAAACATCTACAGGATCAACATATGAGCTAGCAACTAACACATCCTTCAGCGAATATGAACCAGCGACGTCCAATTACTCTCAACACATCTACCTTGTCTAGTTCACCGTTAAGCAATATTTTCCTCTATTCTTTCATTATGTCTGGATTTTGGCAAACATAATTTATATTATTTAACCTATGTAATATAAGAAGATCATAATGTAAGGATTTATTCAATTTGTCCAAACAACAATGTGAATCGATGTCATCACGTAAGTGAAGAGAAGTATCCCCATTTCTAACAGCTTGTTTGGATGGTTGTTATATGTTGCTTCATAATGTATCGTATTGTATTGTACTATTGTATTGTATTGTTTGTTGAGATAGATTGTATCATTTCTCGTCGTTTCATGATGTTACCCACCAACAATATGAAGAATAAACATGCAACATTACTAAGTGTCACGATCCCAATTTCCCGCCGTAGGATGTCATGGCGGCACCTAGTCTCTAAGGCTAGGTAAGCCTTAACAAGCATGTGGAATAATTGAATTAATAATCTAAAAGCTCAAAACGTCCATAACTGTATAAAGTAAAACTGCAACTCAAAGTATATACAACTCCCAAAATCAGGTAAGAAATAAGTCACAAGCTCTAGATACAATGTTGCACAATCCTATACATCACTCTCTATCGAGAACATAAAGAAACAAGGAAAAGACGGGACAGAAGGGGGCTTCGAGGCCTGCAGACGCGGGCAGGTGTACCTTGAAGTCTCCGATAAGCAAGTCACTCCACACACTAACACCAAGATTGATAAGATGTACCTGGATCTGCACAAAATTTATGCAGAAGCATAGTATGAGTACACCACAATGGTACCTAGTAAGTGCCAAGCCTAACCTCGGTAGAGTAGTGACGAGGTCAGGTCAGGGCCCTACTGGAGATAATAAGGACAAGGCAGAAGATATAATGAAATAATAAGAATGACAGGGAAGTGAAACTATAAAGAATTTATGGAAAGTAACAACACGGAATTCAAGAAACAGCAAATACAACACGAAAGAATTCAAGAACCTTACCTATTAAGGGAACAACAAACAACAGTACAGCAGATAAAGAAAATCAAAAAGGGTACTCCCGAGGTACCGCCTCGTAGTACCAAATGTAAAATAACTCATAATCTTACCTTATATCGCCGGGGGAGCTTTTATATTTTATTTTGAAAATCATTTTCCCGAAATAGCATCCCGGGATTTAGTCCACCTTATCACACCGCATGACTTTTAGTAGTTCCCCTACTAGCCACGCATTTCAAGCCCACCTTATCTCACCGCATGCGTTTCAACACCCAGACCTTATACCATCACATGCGTATCAATAATCACAACGGCACGGCAAAAACCTAGTGCAAACAATAACAACCGCACGGCAGAAACCTCGTGCAACAATAATCACAGCACGGCAGAAACCTCGTGCAACAACCAAACAATCATCTCGATAATAATCAAAAAAACCAAACCATAACAACAGAAACAATGATATCACAAGGATAGCAATTTCAAGTAAAGAATCTCACAGTTAAATAATGAATACGGAATCAAGAAAGAAGGTAATTCAACTAAGCATGTAGTACAAGTTGCAAATAAGAGATAAGACAAGTAGACATGTGAAATTAGGCTAAACATGATGACTATGCATGCTAAAGTAACTCAGTTAAGGCATAAAAGGAAATTACTTAGCTAAAACCGGATTTTCAACATTTAGCTCGTGTATGCACTCGTCACCTTGCGTACACGGCCTTCACATATTGCAAATTACCATAACAGTACCAAATCCTAAGGGGAATTTCCCCCACACAAGGTTAGACAAGTCACTTACCTCAAACCATGCTCAATCAATCGATTAGAAGGCCTTTCCCTCGATTTTTCGACTCTGGATGACTCAAATCTAGCCAAAAATAATTAAATACTATAAATATAACTATAAGAAACTAATCTAAATAATGAAATCATGAATTTAGCAAAGAATTGGAAAATCGCCCCAAAAAGTCAACCCGGGCCCACATCTCAGAATCGGGTAAAAATCACAAAATTCGAATACTCATTCAACCACGAGTCCACCCATACCAAAATTTCTCAAATTTGATACCACTCTCAACCAAAATCTCAAAATTCGGTCTAAGAACTTTCCTCCATTTTTTTATAATTTTTCACCCCAAATCACTAATTAAATGACAGAACAAAGACATAAACATGGAATTTAACCAAAACTAAGTAAGAATCACTTACCCCAATCAATTCCTTAAAAATCTCTTCAATAATCGCCCAAATCCGAGGTCTCTAGCTCAAAATGTGAAAAATGGGTTCAAACCCTTGTTTTTGAAAATTAATACTGCTGCCCAGGTGTTTACACTACGCGATCGCATAAATTCCACGCGATCGCGTAGAACAAAATAAGCTGCCCCCATAAAATGACCTTCGCGAACGCGGAGCTCAAGACGCGAACGCGTATCACTGCCTCACCAAGCTACGCGATCGCGTAACACACCACGCGATCGCGATGAAGAAAACATGTACACTGCAAACCCTCAAATCCTTCTACGCGAACGCGACCCCTTATATGCCGCGATCGCATAGAACAATTTTTTGCCAATGCCAAACTACCCTTCGCAATTGCGTTAGCCCACTCGCGATCGCATAGTAGAACACCAGATTTCAGCAACTCCTCAATGACCCGAAATGCATCGAACATGGTCCGAATCATACCCTAGGCCCCCGGGACCTCAACTAATTATACCAACAAATCCTAAAATATCATACGAACTTAGTCGAGCCTTCAAATCACATCAAATAACGGTAAAACCATGAATTGCGCATCGATTCAACCCTAAAGAACTTTCGAACTTCTAACTCCTACATTCGACGCCGAAACCTATCAAAGTACGTCTGATTGACTTCAAAATTTGCACACAAGTCACATTTGACATTACAGACCTACTCCAACTTAGGGAATCGGGATCCGACCCCGATATCAAAAAGTCCACTCCCGGTCAAACTTTCCAAAAATCTTTCAATTTTCCAACTTTCGTTAATTAACGCCGAAATGACCTACAGACCTCCAAGTCAACATCCGAACGTGCTCCTAAGACCAAAATCACCATACGGAGATATTGGAACTAACGAAACTCCATTCCGGAGTCGTTTTCACACAAGTCAACCTACTGTCAACTCTTATAACTTAAACTTCAATTAGGGACTATGTATCCCATTTCACTATAAAACTCTCCTAACCCGACACCAAGCACCTTGGTAAGTCAAGTAACCAAAAAATGAAACAGAGGGAGCAATAAATAGGGGATCAGGTCTAATACTCTTAAAACGATCGGCCGGTTCATTACATCCTCCCCCTCTTAAAACAAACATTCATCCTCGAACGAGTATAGAGACATACTTGAAGTGGTGAACAGATGAGGGTAATGGCTGCGCATATCATGCTCGATCTCCGAGGTCGCCTCCTCGACTGGCTGACCTCTCCACTGAACCTTCACTGAAGCAATGTTTTTCGACCTCAAATTTTCGAACCTGCCTGTCCAAGATGGGCACCGGCTCCTCAACATAAGAACAAACCTTTTCCAACTAGACTGAGCTGAAATCTAACACATGAGACGGATCGTCGTGATACTTCCGGAGCATAGAAACATGGAATACTTGATGAACTGCAGCTAGACTAGGTGGTAGTGCATGTCTGTAAGCCACCTCTCCAACCCTCTCAAGAATCTCAAAAGGCCCAATATACCTAGGGCTCAACTTGCCCTTCTTCCCGAACCTCATAACACCCTTCATGGGCAAAACCCGGAGCAAGACCTACTCCCTAACCATGAATGCAACATCACGAACCTTCCGATCCGCATAACTCTTCTGTCTGGATTGGGCTGTACGAAGTCGATCCTGAATCAATTTAAACTTTTCCAAAGAATCTTGAACCAAGTCTGTAACCAATAGCCTACCCTCGCCCGGCTCAAACCAACCCACTGGAAACCGACACTGTATACCATACAAAGCCTCATACGGGGCCATCTGAATGCTCGATTGGCAGTTGTTGTTGTAAGCAAACTCCACAAGTGGCAAGAACTGATCCCAAGAACCCCTGAACTCCATCACACATGCACGGAGCATATCCTTCAATATCTGAATAGTGCGCTCGGACTGTCCGTTCGTCCGAGGGTGAAATGTTGTGCTCAACTCAACCCGAGCACCTAACTCATGTTGTACGGCTCTCCAGAATCATGATGTAAACTGCGTACCCCGATCAGAGATGATGGATACCGGCACGCCATGAAGCCTGACAATCTTACGGATATAAACTCGAGCCAGCTACTCAGAAGAATAAGCAGTTCCCACTGGAATAAAATGAGCTGCCTTGGCCAACCTATCCACAATCACCCAAACTGCATTGAACTTCCTCTGAGTATGTGGGAGCCCAACAAAAAAATCCATAGTGATCCGCTCCCATTTCCACTCCGGAATCTCTAGCTTCTAAAGCAATCCACCTGGCCGATAATGCTCATACCTCACCTACTGACAATTTAGGCACCGAGCTACATACTCCACTATGTCCTTCTTCATTCTCCACAACCAATAATGCTGCCTCAGGTCCTGATACATCTTCGCGGCACCTGGATGAATGAAGTATCGCAAACTGTGAGCCTCCTCGAGAATCAACTCAGGCAAACCATCTACATTGGGCACACATAGCCTGCCCTGCATCCGCAACGCACTCTCATCTCCAATAGTGACCTCTTTGGCATCACCGTGCTGAACCGTGTCCTTAAGGACAAGCAGGTGGGGATCATCATACTGAAGCTCTCTGATACGATCATAAAGAGAAGACTAAGAAACCACACAAGCCAAAACTTGACTCGGCTCCGAAACATCCCATCTACAAAATTGGTTGGCCAAAGCCTGAACATCCAATGATAATGGCCTCTCCGCTGCTGGTGGATATGCTAGACTTTCCAAACTCTTTGCCGTACGACTCAAGGCATCGGCCACCACATTGGCCTTCACGGGATGGTATAGAACGGTGATATCATAATCCTTAAGCAACTCTAACCACCTCTGCTGACGCAAGTTAAGATCCTTCTGTTTGAATAGATGCAGCAGACTTCGATGATAGGTGTATATCTCACAAGGGAAATCGTACAAATAGTGCCGCCAAATCTTCAAGGCCTGAACAATAGCTCCTAGCTCAAGGTCATGGACAGGATAGTTCTTCTCATGTACCTTTAGTTGTCTAGACGCGTAGCAATCACCTTACCGTCCTGCATCAACACCGTACCGAGACCAATCCGCGACGCATCACAATACATAGTATAAGAACCCGAACTTGTAGGCAATACCAATATTGTGGTTGTAGTCAAAGCGGTGTTGAGCTTTGGAAGCTCTCCTCACACTCTTCTGTCCACTTGAACGGAGCACCCTTCTGGGTCAGCCGGGTCATAGGTGGTGCAATAGATGAGAAACCCTCTACAAGTCGACGATAATACCCCGCCAACCCAAGAAAACTCCAGATCTCCGTAGCTGAAGATGATCTGGGCCAACTCTGCACTGCTTCAACCTTCTTTGAATCCACCTTGATCCACTCGCTCGACACTACGTGACCCAAAAATGCAACTGAATCTAGCCAGAACTCACACTTTGAAAACTTCGCATATAACTTATTTTCTCAAAGGTCTGGAGCACAGTCCTCAGGTGCTGCTCATGATCCTCCCGACTCCGGGAGTACACAAAAATGTCGTGAATAAACACAATGACGAATGAGTCAAGATAGGGCTGGAATACACTGTGCATCAAGTGCATGAATGTTGCTGGGGTGTTGTTCAGCCCAAATGACATCACAAGGAACTTGAAGTGACCATGCCGAGTCCTGAAGGCGGACTTCAGGATATCTGGCTCCCGAATCTTCAACTGATGATATCCTGAACGCAAGTCAATCTTGGAAAACACTCTGGCACCCTGTAGCTGATTAAATAGGTCATCAATGAGTGGAAACGGATACCTATTTTTCACTGTAACATTGTTCAACTGGCGATAATCAATACAGATGCGCATAGAACCATCCTTCTTCTTTTTCACAAACAAGACTGGAGCACCCCAAGGCGACACACTGGGTCGAATGAAGCCCTTACCAAGCAACTCCTGTAACTGCTCATTTAACCTCTTCAACTCAAGCGGAGCCATACGATATGGAGGAATAAAGATGGGCTTAGTGCCCGGTAACAGATTAATACGAACATCGATATCACTGTCGGGCGGCATGCTCAGAAGATCCACCGAAAATACATCTGGATAATCCCTCACTATCAGAACTCAATCGACGATAGGAGTATCAACACTGACATCTCTCACATAAGCTAGATACGCATCATACCCCTTCTCAACCATCCACTGAGCCTTTAGAAATGAAATAACCCTACTAGGAGTGTAATCTAAAGTACCTCTCCACTCTAACTGTGGTAATCATGGCATAGCTAGCGTCACGGTCTTGGCGTGACAATTAAGAATAACATGATAGGGTGATAAACAGTCCACGCCCAAAATAATATCAAAGTCTACCATACTAAGCAATAATAGATCGGCTCTGGTCTCAAAACTAATAAGAACAACCAAACACGACCGATACACACAGTCAACAACAATAGAATCTGAAAAAGGGGTTGACACATAGATAGGAGAACTCAAAGAATCACGGGATACACCCAAATATGGAGAAAAATAAGATGACACATATGAATAAGTGGAGTTTGGATCAAATAAAACTGATGCATCTCTATGACAGACCGGAACAATACCTATAATGATAGAGTCGGATGCAATTGCCTTTATCCGAGCAGGAAGAGCATAATATCTAGCATGGCCTCCCCTTCTAGGGCGACCTCTACCTGCCCGACCTCCACCTCGAGCTGGCTGAGCAGGTGGAGTGGTAGCTGGTGCTGTAACCATATCCTGAGGACCCGGTGGAGCACGCAGAGCCTGAGTAGTCTGTAGAGATGCACCCCTCTTAAGTCTGGGACAATCCCTTTATCATATGTCGAGTGTCACCATACTCAAAACAGGCTCTCGGAGGACATGGCTGTTGTAGCTAGCTCGGGCCTAATCGGCTGGGCTGACCGCTGAAAGCACCCTATGCAAGAGATGCGCTAGACAATGGCGGTACATAATAGGGAGCCTAAGGCTTAGGAGTGGCCGAATACCGGTGGCAGTTGGAAGTGCTGAATGAACAGGGCGACTCACATAGAACCTACCGTAACGAGCTACAGCTGGGGAACGATTACCGCTATAAGTGCCAGACTCTCGAGACCTCTTGGCCTCTCTCTCCTCTCTCTCCCGAGTCAGCATACGCTCCAATCTCCTAGCGTTCCCCACTACCTGCTGGTATGCAATATTCATCTCCAACTCCCGGACCATGCTAAATCTGATACTGGGTTAAGACCCTCGATAAATCGATGGACCCGCTCTCTAACAGTAGCAACCAAGGCTGGTACATGTCTAGCCAAATCACTGAATCGGACCGCATACTCCGACATAGTCATAGAACCCTGGCACAACTGCTCAAACTCTGCGCGCCATGCATCTCTAAGACTCTGGGTACATACTCCCTTAAGAACATATGCGAGAATTGAGTCCAAGTGAGTAAAGGTGCCTCGGCAGGACTACCCAACTCATATGCTCGCCACCACTGATAGGCCGCTCCCCTAAGATAGAACGCAGTGAAAGCAACCCCACTAGACTCCGCAATACCCATAGTACGGAGGATACGATGACACTCCTCAGGAAAACATTCGGCATCCCTTAACGCTAACCCACTGAAAGTAGGAGGGTGGTACTTCTTGTAGCTCTCTAGCCTGAGCTGCTCCCCCTCAGAAACTGCAGCCCTAACCTCGGGCTGAACTACGGCTACCAGCTGTACTGGTATGACCTCTGGAACCTGGTCGACCTGAACCCGCTGCTTTGGGGCACAAGCGGCGGGAGTCTCTGCTACTCCCCCGGCCTGAGATGTGGCAGGGGCAAGTGGGATCAAACCTGCCTGAGCTAAAGTGCCAAACATGCTCAAACACTGGGCGAGAGTCTCTTGGAGAGTTGGTGCAGTAACAGGCATCTCGGGTGCCTGTGCTCCAACTGGAACTACTGGTGGCTCCTTTATAGCAGCTCGTGCAGGTACTCTGGATGCACCACGTAAACACCCTCGGCCTCTACCCTGGCCCTGGACTCTCGCGACTCTAGTAGGGGGCGCGAGTGTCGAGTCATCTGATCCGGCTGTACGTGTGCTCACCATCTGTGAGAGAATAGAACGACGAAGTTTAGAATCCCGAAGTCAACAATTTCGCATGACAAAGAATCAAAGAAGTGAAATTATTCCTAACAGTTCCATAGCCTCCCGAAGATAAGTATAGACGTCTCTATACCAATCCGCGAGACTCTACTAAACCAGCTTGTGACTCATGACACCTATGAACCTAGAGCTCTGATACCAACTTGTCACGATCCCAATTTCCCGCCGACGACACCTAGTCTCTATGATTAGGTAAGCCTAACAAGCATGTGGAATAATTGAATTAATAATCTAAATGCTCAAAACGTCCACAACTGTGTAAAGTAAAACTGCAACTCAAAGTATATACAACTATCAATCCCCAAAATCCATTAAAGGTCGTGATGGCGCCGAACACCGCTGTCAGGCAAGCCAATAATAAATAATTAATTTGGTTCTCTTTTTTAGTATTTTCGAAATCATAGTTTTCCTTCAATTAAATAGTAGAAGATGGAAATTTAGAGTAAATAATAATATTTTCACAATCTCAATACTAAATAACTCATAATCATCCCAGAACCCGGTGTCACAAGTGCATGAGCATCAACTAGGAAAAATAAAATAAAATACATCATCTGTCTGGAATACAACTTTGGATAGGAGAGAAAAAATAAATAAATACTCTGAAGAAGACTCTGCCAGCTGCGGATCGTAACATAAGATACAGCTCACCTAAGTCCCCGTATCAACCATGGCGATGCGCCCACAAGGTCACTAGACATACATGTGCCTGTACAACAAAATGTACAGCAAGTGTAGTATGAGTACGAAAATAACGCGTACCTAGTACGTATTCAGTCTAACCTCGAAGAAGTAGTGACGAGAGGTCGACTCCGACACTTACTAGTGGTCCAATAATATGATAATATGAAATTCTAAATAAGCATGATATACAACAATAAGACTCAGAACAAGAAAAAACTGAACAGTTCTTCCCCATATTTAAGAACCTAAATCACTTCCTTCCTTTAAAACATATGATCACACAAACACTAAATTTATACCAATTATAAAAGGGACTTTCAGTTTTATTATCACACACGAATTCCACGGAGGTTAGGCCCGGTCAGACATAAATATAAACTGTGCACCGCCGAGGGTCGAACGGCGCGAACCATAGATGCATCTATTACCCCGCTCGCGAATCATGCATGCAACGTGGCTAAATATAAATTTAAGGAATTACCCCGCTCGCGGATCATACTTGTGACGCGGTCACACATAGATTTCTCAAGTTATTATAGTATTCTTCCATTCTTTTCAAAATACGAAGTTCAAATGAAAACTTTTAAGATCCCAACTTTTCCCCACATTCAACTCCTTTCAAAACATTTAATAAGCAAACTCAATCTCGCTCCCTCTCAAGGAAAACAATAAATATAAATCAATAACAATATCAACAAGTCATGATGTAAGCCTAAAAGTACCCGGACATAGGCATAACTAGTAGCTATGTACAAACTCTCGTCACCTCGTGCTTATGTAGCCCCCACAAATAGAAGCACATAATAATTTAGTTCACCTATGGGGTTAATTCCCTCTTACAAGGTTAGAAAGGAGACTTACCTCGCTCCGAAGTTCCATAACCGGCTCCCAAGTCCTTCCGACAACTCAAACCGGTGCCCAACGCTCAAAAACTAGTCAATAAATGTGCAAACCCATAAAAATATAATCTAATACTCGCAACAATCCGATTTAAACAATTTTCCAATTCCGCTCGAAAAGTTGATAAAATCGCCCTCGGGCCTACATGCCCGGATTTCTATAATTTTTGAAGATAATCTTTACCCATAACCCCACGAACTCAAATATATAATTTATTCAAAATCCCATGCCCAATTTCGTGGTCAAAATCCAAAAATACTAATTTTTAGGTTTTCTACCAAAACCCCAAATTTCCACTAATTTCCCATGAATTTCCATGTTAAAAATCAATATATAATCCAAGTATTTAACTTGCAATAGGTGGGAATCACTTACCTTGACATAGATGATGAAGTTGGAGCTCCAAAATCGCTTCTAGGTCGTCTCCCATGGAGGAAATGAGATGAAATGAGCCAAACCCATTTTTGCAAACTTATACACTGCCAGGCAACCCTTCTTCTCGTTCGCGGGCCTCCCATCGCGTTCCCGATGAACAAAATTCTCGAAAGCCATTTCCAAACTCTTCTCAGACATCCTCTAGTATAATTGTCATAACCTTTGGCACATAACACCAAATGACAAATGGTTTAACTTTCTGAATACTATACACCAAGATCTACAACTTTAATGTTTTGGTCGTCTCCCAGTTCCTTATAGATTTCGAGATATAAGCTGCCAAAGTCAGCCCTGTGCAACACAAATTTCTTCTTCATCTTACCGGATAGCCGGTAGTGTACCAGCCATAACTTTTTGTACACAAATCCAAATGCCAAATGCTTTCCTTTTCTGAAAACTAGACGCAAAGGGCTACAACTTTTATTTTTGGATCATCTCCAAGTTCCTTATATGTTGCAAGATATGAGCCTCCGAAGTTAGACCTGTGCAACAGAGATTTCCTTCTTCGCGAACGCGAGAGTCTCCTCGCGAACGCAAAGAACAAAATCCCAGAAGCCAAATCCTTCTTTGCGAACGCCAGAGGATCCTCGCGAACGTGAAGAACAACACCAGATATCAGTAAATCAGCATCCAAAGTAGCCCAAAATGATTCGAAAAACACCTGAAACACACCCGAGGCCCCGGGAACCCCGTCCAATCGCACCAACCTGTCCCAAAACATGACACGAACTTGTTCGAGGCCTCAAATCACATCAAACAACATTGAAATCATGACGCACCCCAATTCAAGCTTAATGAACTTTAGAAGTTCAAACTTCTATATTCGATGCTGAAACCTATCAAATCACGTCCGATTGACCTCAAATTTTGCACACAAGTCATATTCGACATTACGGACCTACTCCAACTTCCGGAATCGGAATCCGACCCCGATATCAAAAAGTCCACTTCCGGTCAAACTTCTCAAAAACCTTCAAATTTCTAACTTTCACCAAATGACCCCAAAATGACCTACGGACCTCCGAATCCACTTTCGGACGTGCTCCTAATACCAGAATCACCATACGGAGCTATTCCCAGGCTCTGAATCCCAAACGACATCGATAACATTGAAATGTACTTCAACCCAAATTTATTAAATTCTTCCCAAAATGCTAACTTCCACAATAGGCGCCGAAGTGCTCCCGAGTCATCCAAAACCTGATCCGGACATACGCCCAAGTTCAAAATCATAATATGAAGCTGTTAGAACCTTCAAATCCCGATTTCAAGGTTGTTTACTCAAAATCAACCCTTAGTCAATTCTTTCAACTTAAAGCTTCCAAAATGACAATTTTCTTTCCAAATCAACTCCGAACATCCCAAAATTAAATTCCGACCATGTGCGCAAGTCATGATGCTTGAAGTGAAGTTAATCATGGCCTCAAACTGCCGAACGACGTGCTAGAGCTCAAAATGACCGGTCGGGTCGTTACATTCTCTCCCACTTAAACATATGTTCGTCCTCGAACGTGCTAAGAACTGTGCTGGAGTTGTTTGAAATCACTGTTTAACACCTCGTGCACCTACCCGTGCTACCACAACTCAGTTGAGCACATTTGCTCGAGCCAATCTGAAGATTCTCCTTTTGTTTAGTCAAATTAGCCTTAGAGCCAAATTCCAACATCCGGACTTTTCCACCAGGCCCGCTTTCAACATACGAACACCGTATCAGTTACTACACACTGTACCAAAACATGATTGCACACCCTTGGCGAATTCACACCATGCACCGCATAATTCACGTGACCATAATATCATCTGATGCCCTCAACACACCTCATGAAGCATATAAGTCCCGTTTCAACTCTCGCAATACTACTACGACGGAATAGATGTGTAGAAACTCATAACCACCTGCCGAATCACAATTCATGGAGTCTTTCCTCCCGACAAGAACCATTACCTCATTCTGGACTGAATATCGATATTTACTCTTTAGTATGCTTTATACAAATCTGATCGTACTGATTCCAGGTCCAATAACCTCGTCTCACCCAGTACAAGCTGCTCAGGCAATAAGTCACCTCAGACACTGCCAAAAGTCTCATATGATGCCACAATGTGCCAACAAGCTACAAACTCGAATGTGATACATAAAGAAACAAACTCTGGAAGGAACTACTCAACCCACATAACTAATTGAAATAATCGAAAAGATGTTATGAACCTCCCTCAGAAAATGAGAAGCAAAACACACAATAATAGATATAGGAAACTGTTACTTAACATCACACTGTTGCGGTGTGCAACCCGATCCACACATAATACCGTTGCGGCGTGCAACCCGATCCAACCATGATACCCGTGGCGGCGTGCCACCCGATCCACACACAATAGTCTATATAGGAAATACTTACCGAGCCAAAGTGCTCATACCTGTGAAATACCCGAATATCAACCACAAGCATGCGAAGTGCATAATACAAATCCTAGGGAGACGGATAGTGCCATAAGCTACAAAACTCAAGCACAACTAAGGTGCAATAAATGACTTGTATCTAGAGAGCCAACCTGCTCGTATAACACCGCAAGCTACATAGGATCACAACACATGTGCGAATAATCAAGCCGTCTCACATCCCACATGGCACAATAGAGATTACACGGAATGGCTGACCACAGAAATAATATCCAAGGCCCGAAGACTCCTCCGTAAACAACGCTATGCTGAAATAAACACATTCGGCCTGATATAGAGCCCACATTCACATATAGATCCATCCACGAACCTCAAGCCGATTCTTATCATACCGCACTGGGCCAATAACCTTTCGAGGATCCACAATAATCCCTTCTTCCCATGACACACAAGAATAGTCGCCAAATTCGAACAAACTCCCACAGTCCACAACCAACTGAATAGAGCGCCTCTCAGGCCTAAACTCTCACATTAACGATAGTACTAAAATCTCCATGATTGGTTTCAATCTTCAATCAATCAAATGATGACATGTCACACTTATACAATCTTCCCGTGAGACACGCTCCCACAACCTTCCGTGCCAGGTAACGAGTCTGCACATCTATACCACCAGCCACACAAATGGTGTAAAGCAAATCAAAAATCCGAAATCAGTACTCGAAGCCTCTTACACAGGACACCGATCTCAGGTGACGCTAAAGACAATACCAGCTTACTCTAACCATCTGAGTCCTTTTTCCCTGCTCATCCGAGCTGGTGACATTCTTGTCGACACCAAACTGCAACCTTGCTCCTTAACTTCCAATTCTCATGCCGCTCAATGCACCTAACACGCCAATACGTGAAAGTACAAGAATTTCATCATAACTCCTAAACCACTAATAGATTAAACACTTCATCATATAGAAACCTTTCACTTAACTCATTTTAGGAGAACCATAGCAACACGCGACTGAATTCTCATAACTGCAGAAAATATGATCCTCAGGCAGTGGTTTAAACCACCATGATCCCTCGGGGATCCATCTATACATAACATGCCATAATACTTGAATACCTCCAAATAAAATCAATTACATCGGTCGTCAAGCCTCGCACGTACCGCCACGAATCACATGCATAACTCAACGCGCTGAAGGAACTGATCACTGCCACCACCATGCCAATTCAACCATTGCTAGCCGACCTGTGTTCTCCCAATTTATTCTTAACTTGACTTAGAAATAATAATAGCTCCATTCAAAATATCACGAGCCCAAGTCCGTACTCACCCTGAGTGACCTTATCTCACGAGACCACACTGTCTCAAAACCCACGAACCATCTCATACCCTCCTTGTGCGCATATTCGTGTCTTAAACTGGTACACCACTTTTGATAATTCCTCTATGAATCTGAAGTTATTTTCTCCCATTCCTCCAATGATACACCGCAGATCGGTGATAACATAGAACATTCTAAGCCCCTTTTCATAACCTGCTACAAAAGCTCGATACTCAATTACCCTACGGACTCGAAATCCTTAGGCACCGCACTTTTACTTTTGAGTCCACTAAAACCGTTGTTGAGAGTCACCCACTCTGACTTGGTCCCGAATATAATCAACTCCAAGGCTTTGCTAGCACTTGAACACCCTTCTCAAAGAAACGCCCGGCTGAATCACCTTTCTTGTAAATCACCTCTACACAAAGCATAAATCCTGAGTCTTCCTAAAGCCTGAACATAAACTGATAAGGCCAATTATAGAACACATTCCTCAAATCCTTTGCTCAAATCACCACTGATGTTCTCTGGTCTTGCACAATCAACCCGCTAAATTCCTCGAAATCCTTCTGTTAGCATTTCATGAACACTCTGAATCACTAAATACCTTTACATATTCAACCTCTTATCGGATAGCCAGTAGAATTCTTCGTAGAAGCTTCGTCAACTATACGACCGCTGACTTGCCCACATGAGATAACCCTCCCGTGGAAATTACATACCGACATCTTCCAACGGCGCTGCACTAGGTACAATTACTACAAACTCAGTAACCCATCCTGAGCTCGTTCTCATTCACCAGTTGTACAAGTCCGTTAACTCCTCATGGACATCAACTAAAGGTGCGACAATACATTCAAATCCAAAGTCATGTTGTATCCTTCTTCATATCAAGCAACTTCTTTCTGTCGTATCCAATATCCCGCCGTAGAATAGCCAATGTTCCAAATTAAGTCCGTAGACCTAGTCACTGTCCACCATGAATCCCAAATTACTCTAAACTTTTCTCAAGGTGTGTAGTCATCCTACCACAGAACCCATATGCTACTCTGCCACGCTCCCACATTGGTCAATCACTCCTTTAAGCAACTAACCGACTCCTGTTTCTTACACCTGGCCTTCTAGAAATTTAACCAAGGCAAGACACCTCCCACATGTCCTTCCTCATCCTTCACTACCCAATTGTTGCCTTAAATCAAAAATCCATCTCTGTAGCACCTGGATCAGTAGATCGCTACCAACTTTAAACCTTGCTGAAGATCATTTTTCTCGAGCCGTCAACATTTGAAATACCCATTCGATTCCGAAATTGTTGCACTCTGCTATCTCTGATAGCCGCTTCTCCCGCACTATTTCACACTACCTTGTCCTGTTGGAGATTTTAACGAAGACCATAAAACCGGCAAACTTAACACATTCTATCAAGGGCGACGACACCACATTACTGATGAAAATTCTACCACGCTCGAAAATACCAAGTCCCGTACTCCATCAACCCAAATCTGAGCATTCATAGGCCGATTGACTTTCCTCCGCCGGAAATAAAATACTGAATCTTTGAATCATACACTGAGTAAACCTCCTTTCAAGTCATTCACTGCCTTAACGCATAGACAAATATCCTACCATTACACAACACTGTGCGATAGCAACACACAAATCGTCATAACAATCAATGGAAAATCTCAAAACCTTAGGTAATACTGATGCTGAGCTGAAACGGCAGAACGACCTTCCACAAGGTGACGACAATAGACCAATCAAATATGCAAGGAGAAACATCCTGCACCACATCTGTAGTACCATTACAATTCCTCAAATTCCTGATTTATAACAAGCACTTCATGTCGCATAAGATTAAATAGGAAGGAAAGGAAGGCATAAGCCTCAAAGGAATCAAATTGCACAATGAGGAATCAAGAAGGGCAGTGATTCTACTGCCTTGTAGCCTCTCGAAGATAAGTACAAACATCTCCGTACCGATCCGCAAAACTCTACTAGACTCGCTCATGACTTTTGAAACCTAAGTGAACCTAGTGCTCTGATACCATGTTGTCACAATCCAAAATCGATTAAAAGTCATGATGGCGCCGGACACCGCTGTCAGACAAGCCAACAATAAATAATTAATTTGGTTCTCTTTTTTAGTATTTTCGAAATCAAAGTTTTCCTTCAATTAAATAGTAGAAGATGGAAAATTTAGAGTAAATAATAATATTTTCACAATCTCAATACTGAATAACCCATAATCATCCCAGAACCCGGTGTCACAAGTGCATGAGCATCAACTAGGAAAAATAAAATAAAATACATCATCTGTCCAGAATACAACTTTGGATAGGATAGAAAAAAATATAAATACTCTGAAGGAGACTCTGCCGGTTGCGGATCGCAATATAAGATGCAGCTTACCTAAGTCCCTGTATCAACCACGGCGCTGCGCCCACAAGGTCACTAGATATACATGTGCCTGTACAACAAAATGTACAGCAAGTGTAGTATGAGTACCAAAACAACGCGTACCTAGTAAGTATCCAGTCTAACCTCGAAGAAGTAGTGACGAGAGGTCGACTCCGACACTTACTAGTAGTCCAATAATATGATAATATGAAATTCTATTTAAGCATGATATACAACAATAAGACTCAGAACAAAAAATAATTGAACAGGTCTTCCCTATATTTAAGAACCTAAATCACTTCCTTCCTTTAAAATGTATGATCACACAAACACTGAGTTTATACCAATTATAAAAGGGACATCAGGTTTTATTATCACACACAAATTCCACGGAGGAAGTTCGGCCCGTTCCAACATAAATGTAAATTGTGCACTGCCGAAGGTCGAACGGCGCGAACCATAGATGCATCTATATCCCCGCTCGCGAATCATACATGCGACGCGGTCAAATATAAATTTAAGGAATTACCTCGCTCGCGGATCATACTTGCGACGCGGTCACACATAGATTTCTTCAGTTATTATAGTATTCTTCCATTCTTTTCAAAATACGAAGTTCAAATGAAACCATTTAAGATCCCAACTTTTCCTTAATTTCAACTCCTTTCAAAACATTTAATAAGCAAACTCAATCTCGCTCCCTCTCAAGGCAAACAACAAATATAAATCAATAACAATATCAACAAGGCATGATGTAAGCCTAAAACTATCCAGACATAGGCATAGCTAGTAGCTACGTACGGACTCTCGTCACCTCGTGCGTACATAGCCCCCACAAATAGAAGCATATAATAATTTAGTTCACCTATGGGGTTAATTCCCTCTTAAAAGGTTAGAAAGGAGACTTACCTCGCTCCGAAGTTCCATAACCGGCTCCCAAGTCCTTCCGACGACTCAAACTGGTGCCCAATGCTCCAAAAATAGTCAATAAATGTGCAAAGCCACAAAAATATACTCTAGTACTCGCAACAATTCGATTTAAACAATTTTCCAACTCCGCTCGAAAAGTTAATAAAATCACCCACGTGCCCGAATTTCGAAATTTTTTTAACATAAACTTTACCTATAACCACACGAACCCAAATATATAATTTATTCCAAATTTCATGCCCAATTTCATGGTCAAAATCCAAAAATACTAATTTTTAGGTTTTCTACCAAAACCCCAAATTTCCACTAATTTCCTATGAATTTCCATGTTAAAAATCCTTATATTCCAAATGCAAAAGGTGGGAATCACTTACCTTGACATAGGTGATGAAGCTGGAGCTCCAAAATCGCTCCTAGGTCGTCTCCCATGGAGGAAACGAGATGAAATGAGCCAAACCCATTTTTGCAAACTTATACAGTGCCAGGCAACCCTTCTTCGCGTTCAGTGGCCTCCCATCGCGTTCGCGATGAACAAAATTCTCGAAAGCCATTTCCAAACTATTCTCAGACAGCCTCTAGTATAATGGTCATAACTTTTTGTATAAAACTCCAAATGACAAATAGTTTAAATTTCGGAAAACTAGACACCACGATCTACAACTTTTTTGTTTTGGTCATCTCCCAATTCCTTATAGATTTCGAGATATAAGTTGCCAAAATCAGCCCTGTGCAACACAAATTTCTTCTTCATCTTCTTGGACAGCCTGTGGTCTACCAGCCATAACTTTTGGTACACAAATCCAAATGCCAAATGGTTTACTTTTCTGAAAACTTGACACAAAGGGCCACAACTTTCATTTTAGGATCATCTAAAAATTCCTTATAAATGGCGACATATGAGCCTCTGAAATCAGACATGTGCAACAGAGATTTCCTTCTTCGCGAACGCAAGAGTCTCTTCGCGAATGCGAAGCACAAAATCCCAGAAGCCAAATCCTTCTTCGCGAACGCGAGTGGATCCTCGTGAACGTGAAGTAAAACACCAGATATCAGTAAATCAGCATCCAAAGTAACCCAAAATGATCCGAAAAACACCTGAAACACACCCGAGGCCCCGGGGACCCCGTCCAATCGCACCAACCTATCCCAAAACATGACACGAACTTGCTCGAGGCCTCAAATCACATCAAACAATATTAAAATCATGAATCGCATCCCAATTCAAGCTTAATGAACTTTAGAACTTCAAACTTCTACATTCGATGCCGAAACCTATCAAATCACGTCCGATTGACCTCAAATTTTGGAAATAAGTCACATTCGACATTATGTACCTACTCCAACTTACGGAATCGGAATCCGACCCGATATCAATATTCCAGTTCCGGTCAAACTTTTCAAAAACCTTTAAATTTCTAACTTTCGCCAGATGGCCTACGGACCTCCGAATCCACTTCCGGATGCGCTCCCAATACCAGAATCCCAAACGGACCTCGATAACATTGAAATGCACTGCAACCCAAATTTATGAAATTCTTCCCAAAATGCTAACTTCCACAATAGGCGCTGAAATTCTCCCGGGTCATCCAAAACCCGATCCGGACATACGCCCTAGTCCAAAATCATCATACGAACATGTTGGAACCTTCAAATCTCGATTCCAAGGTCGTTTACTCAAATCAACCCTTAGTGAATTCTTTCAACTTAAAGCTTCAAAAATGAGAATTTTCTTTCCAAACCAACTTCGAACTTCCCGAAATTCAATTCCAACCAAGCGTGCAACTCATAATGCCTGAAAGTGAAGCTAATCATGGCCTCAAACTGTCAAACGATGCGCTAGAGCTCAAAATGACTGGTCGGGTCGTTACAGCAACTCGCAAAACTCAGTAAGAAATACGTCACAAGCTCTAGATACAATGTTGCACAATCCTATACATCACTCTCTATCGAGAACATAAAGAAACAAGGAAAAGACGGGATAGAAGGGGACTCCGAGGCCTCCGGACGTGGGCAGATGTACCTTGAAGTCTCCGATAAGCAAGTCACTCCGCATACAAACACCGAAGCTGATAAGATGTACCTAGATCTGCACAAAATATATGTGGAAGCGTAGTATGAGTACACCACAACGGTCCCTAGTAAGTGTCAAGCCTAACCTCGATAGAATAGTGATAAGGTCAGATCAGGGCCCTAGTGGAAATAATAAGGACAAGGTAGAAGATATAATGAAATAATAAGAGTAACAGGGACATGAAACAAATTTACGGAAAGTAACAACACAGAATTCAAGAAATAGCAAATACAACACGAAAGAATTCAAGAACCTTACATATTAAGGGAACAACAAACAACAGAACGGCAGATAGAGAAAATCAATAGGGGCACTCCCGAGGTACCGCCTCGTAGTACCAAATGTAAAATAACTTATAATCTTTCCTTATATCGCCGCGGGAGCCTTTATATTTTATTTTGAAAATCATTTTCCCGAAATAGCATCCCAAGTTTTAGTCCACCTTATCACACCGCATGATTTCTAGTAGTTCCCCTACTAGCCACGCATTTCAAGCCCACCTTATCTCACCGCATGCATGCGTTTCAACACCCAGACCTTATACCACCACATGCGTATCAATAATCACAACGGCACGGCAAAAACCTCGTGCAAACAATAACAACCGCACGGTAGAAACCTCGTGCAACAATAATTACAGCACGGCAGAAACCTCATGCAACAACCAAACAATCACCTCGATAATAATCAAGAAAACCAAACCATAACAACTGAAATAATGATCACAAGGATAGCAATTTCAAGTAAAGAATCTCACAGTTAAATAATGAATACGGAATCAAGAAAGCATGTAATTCAATTGAGCATGTAGTACAAGTTGCAAATAAGAGATAAGACAAGTAGACATGTAAAATTAGGCTAAACACGATGACTATACATGCTAAAGTAACTCAGTTAAGGCATAAAAGGAAACTACTTAGCTAAAACTGGATTTTCAACATTTAGCCCGTGTACGCACTCGTCACCATGCGTACACGGCCTTCACATATTGCAAATTACCATACCAGTACCAAATCCTAAGGGGAATTTCCCTCACACAAGGTTAGACAAGTCACTTACCTTAAATCACGCTCAATCAATCGATTAGAAGGCCTTTCCCTCAATTTTCTGACTCCGAACGCCTCAATCTAGCAAAAAACAATTACATACTATAAACTATAGGAAACTAATCTAAATAATGAAATCATGATTTTAGCAAAGAATTGGAAAATCGCCCCAAAAAGTCAATCCGGACCCACGTCTCGGAATCGGGTAAAAGTCACAAAATCTGAACACACATTCAATTACGAGTCTACCCATACTAAAATATTTCAAATCCGATACCAAAATCTCAATGGAAACCTAAAAAATCGGTCAAAGAACTTTCCTCCATTTTTCACCAATTCCCTAAAAAATCGGTCAAAGAACTTTCCTCCATTTTTCACCAATTCCCCTCTCTCCCCCCCCGCCCCACCTCACTACTAATAGATAGAATAGAAGACAA
>NW_017670934.1:238656-254671 GCF_001879085.1 Nicotiana attenuata
TTACCTTCCACTTTACTTACCAACTACCTAAAACTAACGTCGTAACAACTTACCTTCCACTTTACTTACCAACTACCCTCCCTATACCCCCCCCCCCCCCCAATCACTAATTAAATGATGAAATGAAAGACAACATGGAATTTAACCAAAATAAAGTAAGAATAACTTACCCCAATCAACTCTTTGAAAATACCTTCAAGAATCGCCCAAATCAAGGTCTCTAGCTCAAAATATGAAAACGGGTTCAAACCCTCATTTTTGAAAATTAATACTGTTGCCCAGATGTTTACACTACGCGATCGCGGAAATTCCCACGCAATCGCGTAGAACAAAATAAGATGCCCCCATAAAATGACCTTCACGAATGCGAAGCCAAGACGCAAACTCGTATCACTGCCTCGCCGAGCTACACCATCGCGTAACACACCACGCGATCGCGATGAACAAAATGCGTGCACTGCAGACCCTCAAATCCTTCTACGCGAACGCGACCCTTTACACGCGTTCGCGATTTACTGGAACCCATACTTTCGCGATCGCATAGAACAATTTCTTGCCAATGCCAAACTACCCTTCGCGATTGCGTTAGCCCACTCACGATCGCATAGTAGAACACCAGAACACCAGATATCAGCAACTCCTCAATGATCCGAAATGCGCCGAACATGGTCCGAATCACACCCAAGGCCCCCGGGACCTCAACTAATTATAGCAACAAGTCCTAAAACATCATATGAACTTAGTCGAGCCTTCATATCACATCAAAAAATGCTAAAACCATGAATTGCATCGATTCAAGCCTAAAGAACTTTTGAACTTCTAACTTCTACATTCGATGCCGGAACCTATCAAATCACGTCCGATTGACCTCAAAATTTGCACACAAGTCAAATTTGACATTACGGACCTACTCCAACTTCTGGAATCAGAGATCCGACCCCGAAATCAAAAAGTCCACTACTGGTCAAACTTTCCAAAAATCTTTCAATTTTCCAATATGCGCTAATTAACACCGAAATGACCTACAGACCTCCAAGTCAACATCCGGACGCGCTCCTAAGACTAAAATCACCATACAGAGCTATTGGAGCAAACGAAACTCCATTCCGAAATCATCTTCACACAAGTCAACCTACAGTCAACTCCTACAACTTAAACTTCAATTAGGGACTATGTATCCATTTCACTCCGAAACTCTCCCAAACCTGACACCAAGCACACCAGCAAGTAAAGTAACCATAAAATGAAACAAAGGGAGCAATAAATAAGGGATCGAGGCTAATACTCTCAAAACAACCGGCCAGATCGTTACACTAAGAGAAAATAGGATACGGAATAGAGTTATTATATAAAAAAGTAGGATAAAGGATAAAATATGATTATTTAATACTTCTTAAGGAACGGCAGTATGAGAGAAAAAAGCTGTGAGCACGTGATTTTTGCCACGCTTAAATCACTCCTATAAAATTCCTTAGAATTAGGATTTTTCTTTATTATTTGAATTTTTAGGAAATGATCGCATAATTTTCATGTTTGCTTGCATTTTTGTGTGCATGGTTAATTTATAGAAAAATACAAAAAAAGTGCATTTGCATTTAGGACCTAATTTTCTACTTTTTAGGATGAATATCTAATTAAGGAAAGAAAATACCAAAAATAGTTATTCTTGCATTTTACCTTTAATTTCCGAATTTGTCTTAGTTTTCTTTAAATTAGGACTTAATTAATTTTTGGAAAAAATAATTAGTTTAGTTTTAGAATTAAATCAGGTCTTTTTAGCTTAATTTTGTATTTGATAAAAATCTGAAGAAAAAAAAAGAAAAAAAAAAGAAAATGAAAAGAAATTAAAAGAATTGGGGTTTCCTTTCTAAAGACCCCAAAATTGGGCCAAATCATTTCCTAGCCCAATCAATAAATACCCCTGAACCGTCCAAACAGACCCCATACCAGTCCCAAGCCCATGTCAATACCCGGTCCAGTTACCCCATACCCAAACGACGCCGTTTAGCGGAGAATCGATCTCAACCGTCTAGGTTTTTTGATCTAATGGTCGAGAACCCCCCATCACTTAATATTTAAATGTCTGAACCATACCCGCCCCCCTTCAGACCCCCTAGCCGTCTCTAACATACCAAACCCTAGAGATTAGCCGCCTTAATACCCTCCGTCAACCTCGCCGGCGGCGAGGACGCAAAATACGCCGATGGCCGCCAAATTAACACCATCGATTCCCCCCAACCTCCTCTTTCCATTCCCCATGTTCCTATACCTCAAATCTACCCAGAAAGCTTCGAATATCCATTTGAAGTTTTCCGGCCAATGTGTCACCTACGCCAAATGAGCCAAAATTTACACCAATAGACTCGCCTTAACCTTCTCGTCCCTAATACCCAAACCGTGTTCCTCGAATCTGGCCGGAATGATTCGAATTTGATTTTTTTTTAAATTTTCCGGCCAAGAACCCTAAACAAAAATCTTTGTGATTTTGGACCGTAATATCCTTAACCAGGTGTTTTCTTGTGAAAACACATGGTTAGGGATGTTACGTGTCAAAAATCTTGAAAGATTCGGACGTCGGCGGCTGGCCGGAGTTCTTATTATTAGTAAGTTTCTTTTTTTTTTTCATTTTGTTAATTAATTTCTTTATCATTTTCTGTTATTACGCATGTTGAATTTTAGGGTTTAGCTTATTAATGTTTAACTTCTGATTTTTACTATTATTTTAGTCATGTTTTGCTTAGTTTGATTATGTTTTAGTCTTGATTAGTCTACTGGCCGGATTTTAGTTTTGGGTAGAAGTATTTGGCTCGATTGTTTGGTATAGGGTTAAGGGTAGAAACAAAAGGGAATTAGGGCAGTTAATTACTTGTTTTAGTTCAGGGAAGGGGTAAGGGCAGTTTGGGGAATCAGCAAACAGGAATAAAATTATACTGGGGGAGGTCACATGTGGGCACATTTAGGTCTTATTTAGGGGAGGGTGAGTGAGAGAAGTTTGGAGCATTTTTTTGGTTTGCCTATAAATAGGCATTGAATTGCTTTGAGGAGGGGCTTCTTTAGCTTTAGCCTAAGAAATCCCAGAGATTCCAAAAAAAATAAATAAATGGCATTCTTCCTATAATTTCCAGTTTTCAATCTGAAATTCAACATACAAAACCCCAAAAACAATAGGAAACCAAAACCTAAAATATACTACTGTTTTATTGCAATGTTAACTCAGCTTCAAGTCGTAGTGTGGATTTGCATTGTTTGGTTCGAGTTTTGATTGTTGAAGTTTTCTGAGTCATTCCTGGGNGTGATTGGTTATAGCTGATAGATTTTGGCTAGGGTTAGTAATTTCAGGGGTAGTCAGGGGTTGTTTCGGCACTCAAAATGGGTTAGTTTGTTAAGGCTCTGTAATTTTAGAACAGAAATAAGGGTAGTATGGGTATTCCATAGGTAGAAAACAAAGCTAGAACACCCTAGATCCTTCTAGAAGGGGTCTTAGTGTAAGTTTCAGCATTTTGAAAGCAGTAACTTGAGAAACAAGTCAAAACTTTAGGATTAGTAAGTAATTTCTGAAAATAAAAAGGGGGAAAAATGAGTGAAAACCTCTAGAACATTCCTGCCCCTTCCTTGCCTATAAAAAGTAGGCCTAATGCCTTCATTTACAAGTTTCACACACCTAAAAAATTCTAAAAGAAAGTTTGGACACCCCTGAAAATTCCCCGCAAACTTCCAGCTTCTAATTCCCTCCTCTCTACAAATCTGAATCTCAAATTTGAATTTCAAAATCAAAAGAAGTTCAAATCTGAAGTCCTGTAGTTTTAGAAACCTTCTTTAGATCTTAATTTCTGCAAAAATCCAAAAACAAATGAAAATACAGTAGAAAAATCCAAAAATATACTATTACATTGAGGTTTTCTGAATTCCTAGTGTTCTGGACTCAATTGCAAATCATTTTGGGGTTTATTCAAGTTATTTTAGGGTGCTCCTAATTGCTGAAGGTTTTCTGTGGTTGCTGGGTTCAATTTCAAGTTTATTTGGGTTTATTCAAGCTTTTCCTGCTTGATCTGCTGGTTCCTGTTTGTTTTAGAGTTTTTCCTTCGATTATTGGATCTGTTTCTGGTTGCTGTGTGATCTTCTGTTCGTTATTGCTGCTGATCTCTCATTTTCCTATTTTCAACACATTTCCAGGTACAATTTTGACCTCCAGTGATGTATGAAGCCTGAGTTGAATGTATTCTCAAGTTTGAAGACAATTATATTTGCTTCCCCATGAATTCCTGCTGTATCTGTGTTAATTTGATAAGTAGCATAATTGAGATATTGCTTTGTAATAACTAGACATTTGGACTGGCATTTTAGATTATGTAAAGGCTATGAATCCATATCTAACTGTTGTGTATTAATTAGGACTGTTTGGGACTTGTTTTGTAATTAAATTAGACAGACTAGGACTATTTGTGGACTGTTAAATTTGTCATGAGTCAATTCCATGTGTAGTTAATCTTTAGGCATTCGAACTGTTAAGAATAATTAGTATAATGTCAGCTACAGTGTGTTAAGTCAAATCTGCTATTAATTGTTATTAGTATAATGTCAGCTATGAATTAAGCTGGGGGTTTGAATTAAGCTATGAATTAATGCATTTCATTTTGTAATATGCATTTATTTGTCATTTGTAGGCATCAATGCAAGTGTAGATACTTATGGTTTCAGTATATTGGTCACAAGTTCCCCCTAAGATAAATGTGGATGTAAAACAAACGAACTGGAAGTCTAATGAACACTTAGAGATGATTGTAGCACTTTCAGCATTTAGTTTAGGCTTTGGCCCCTAATCAACATTAAATTAGATTAAACTTTGTCCCGGGCCAGCATAACGTTGTGTTCCTACTGGGCTGGGATAATTTGGCCCAAGTGTGTCATCTTAATTAAGTAGCATTAAAACCATCTCTGAATTGGACCTTACTGAGACCTAGTGACCGGCCAGATTCATATATCAGAACTGGGCCAAACCTTTAAGACCCAAAAATTGTTAGAAGTCAAAAACCCTTTAAAAATTATATTAGGAATATGGGAATTAATTTGCAATATGAATTTAGGTTTTGAGTTAGGTAGCGGGTTCAAATTAAGAGGGTCCTCCCTTTTATTTGAATTCAGACTTGAACTCGTAGTTTGCTTCAGGTTGGCTTTTAAATAATAAAGTGAGATGAGCCTCGCCAAACCAAATGCATAAATTGTGGGGCCCTCATTAAATGCTTATATTAAAATACTTATAATTCGGGACGTGCCGTTTAGCGGATTTCACGGCCTCCCGCAAAGATAATAACACGTTAGTCGCTTTAGGCGCGCTTTTAATAATTTTACCTTCTAAATACGGGTGTGTATTTCATGCAACCCAAATCCAAATCCAAAAACGTCGAATAAGAATGTGTCGAGGATCCGGGTGCATTTCATGTGACGTGATCCAAAAACATATTCTTAAACGACGTTCACTTTCCTAAAAATTAACTAAAGCGGTAAATACTCCTAAAATTGCACTATGGGTTAGAACATGTGTAAAAATCAGATTTTAGCCATTTATGATAATTTAAGTGACCGTGCTAGAACCACGGGATCCGGGGGTGCCTAACACCTTCCCTCGGGTCAACAGAATTCCTTATTCAGAATTTCTGGTTCGCAGACTCCAACTGGTAAGTCGAAATTTTTCTCGATTTGGGATTCAAGTTAAACCGGTGACTTGGGACACCAAAAGCCAATCCTATCCCAAGTGGCGACTCTAAAAATAAATAAATAATCCCATTTCAAATAATGCCACTTTAAATGAAAAAACTCCGTTATACATCTATCCTTCGGGGTAGGTATGTAGAAAAGGAGGTGTGACAGCTCTGGCGACTCTGCTGGGGATTCGAACCCAGAATTTCGATTCAGGGTTCAAGAATTCGAGCTTAGTACAATTGTTATATTTGGCTTTATCTGATTTCTTCTACATGTTCCGTGCTATATGTGCTAAATGTTTTACTACTTTGATATTTGTTGAAATTGTATATATAAATTGTCGCGAATCCCTTCCTCTCTCTGAGTCTTCTACATCATGAAGAAGGGTGCACTTCGTGTAGCTTCTCTTCTGTTTAGAGTCTTTCCCAATTTAGAACGAGGTTTGGATAAGTTGCTAAGCCGGCGGAGCTTCTGTAGCCCCGGTACGCTGCCTCCCCCTCGGCTCGAGTTGTCCGCTCGGGTAAGCCAGGTCTAGACCAATAAACCTAGGGTTTAAACCTAGAAGAACAAAAACTCATGCCGGATCCCTAGTAGGACGTTTGTTTGCATCATATGCATTTGACTTAGGGGACTCAACACAGGGGTTGGGTCCGTCTAGGACAGGTGACCTGAAATGAATTGACCATCCTGATGCATTTTACGTGCTACTTGCGCATTTATTTGCTCGGCTTTGCATGTTGACCGGTTTGTCTAAATGAGTGAAAATGGAGAAAAATAAGCAGTGTTAGGACTAAGTAAGGGTGACCATTTATTTTGAAAAACCCAACGCCCAAATAGTACCGAAATGCTGCCGGATTTTTGAAAAATGAAAAAAACAAAGGAAAGAGAAAAATATTTGAAAGAAAATAAAAGGAAAATGGTTGTTCGAAATAGTTTTGATTTTGGCAAGTCTGCCCGAACTACGCTGGTTTGATTCTCACCGGATGTGAGATATGTAGGCAACCTTCATCGGGTCCAACCTCTCTTTTGCAAAAATAGCCAAAAATACCAAATTTTCATTTCTGTCATAAATAAGTCGGGTGATGCCATTCCTGTCTAAAATAAGCCGAATGTCCCCAAAAGGACGCCGGAAGGTCATTTTTGCAAGAACAACCACCCTGAGTCATTTTCAAATGGTTTGCGGGCACATCCTTAAAATCTTCTTCCTAGAAGTGCTGAAAGGCCGTATTTGCAAAACCAAGTCCTTGTTTTCTAAATAAAGAATTTTTGCACAAATAGCCATTTTTTCAAATAAATCATTAAATTCCCCTTTAAATAAATGTGCAGGATGACTTCAAGTAACATCGAAACCTTCTCAGTCCTGAGCGAGATCCCCTTGAAAGTCCATATGTGGTGGTATGAGTTGGGAAAAGGAAGCAGAGATACTGTGGTCAAAATTTTGGGCGGCCTCGTGGATTTATTGAACATCAAACCGAGGAAGGATATCATTGAGGCACTAATACCATTTTGGGACCCGACCCGTAATGTATTCCGGCTTTCAGATTTTGAACTCACACCTACACTAGAAGAGATTGCGGGATACGCGGGCCTCAACGGGAACCTCCGAGGTAGATACCCATTGGCCCCACGACCGGTAACCCTTCATAGGTTCTTGGATTTGTTGAACATCAGCCGGGACATTCAAGACCCGCATCTAGCAGAGGGATGTTGTACATTGCATTTCTTATATCACCGGTATGGTAACTCAAAAGGTTTCGAGGAACCCAACACCGGCTTGACACATGCCGGAAATAAAGACAAATGGGAAGCCCGGCGGGGATTAGCCTTCATGGTAGCCTTTCTGGGAGTGGTGGTTTGTCTGAGAAAAGATGGTCACATAGACCTCGGCCTTGTAGGGATGCTAGATGTTGCCATGAAAAAACCTACTAGCACAGTGGTTCCCCTGATTGTAGCAGAAATATACCGAGCTTTGACCAAATGTCGGGAATGTGTGAAATTCTTTCAAGGTTACAATTTGCTCTTACAGTTGTGGATACCGGAACACCTCTCTCACCGCACAGGCTATATGAACTACGGTTTAACCGGGTTGAGTTGTATTGCAGAATTCGGGACCCGGGTGACAGGTATTGTGTTCCCTGAGGGTACTGAGGCCTGGTCGTCATGCTTAAGATCCCTGACCGCAGATAAAGTTGAATGGGCTTATGGATGGCTTCCTGCTACTGAAGCTGTATACACATTAGCAGAGGTCTCTTATATTCTTTTGATGGGTATTCAAAGCATACAGCCTTATGCTCCTTGCCGAGTTTTGCGACAACTTGGAAGATTCCAGACAGTGCACAATGATGAAGACTTGAGTGGGCAAGTCATCGAGTTAGGCCCGAAGGCTGCATTCCCTGAAGGCAGAATCCGAAAGATATGGAATGAGTGCCGTTCCTCGAGCCTAAAACCATAGTACAGGACCAAGCTAGAGGCGAGGTAGATCCCAAATATTTGACGTGGCTTGGCAAAAGGTTTCACATCCCTGAAAGACCCGCTAAAAGGCCACACGTGCAGCAATTCACCGATGGGGTCCAGGTTCAATGGGATTGGCAAGCCAAGGAAAGGGAGTACCGAGCTAGAATAGGACAGTTGGAGCAACAGGTCCGAGATCTCCAATTCGAAACGAGTGTACAGGCTGCAGCCGATGAAGGTGATTCATGCGGGGCCATGATACGTAGGCAATCTACTTAAGATTCGACCGTAATCCTAAGAAAAAGAGAAAAAGAGAAATGCGAGGGAAATAAATGAAAGAAAAACAAGGGAGAAAAAAGAAACGCAAAAGAAGAAAATAAGGCATTGAGAGAAAAACCATGGCCAAGGAAAAGAAAAGAGCGGAAAATGAAATAAAGAGAGAAGAAGGAAAAGAAAATGAGAGAAAATAAAACAAAAAGAGAAAGAAAAGCGAAGGGAACAAAAGAAAAGCCGGGATGATTCATGCAACCGAAGCAAACATGTAGATATTCATTTAACTGTATAGGTGCATCACACTCCAATGTGCAGTTACCTATCTGTTATTTGTTCACACTAACCGTTGTTGCTGTCAATTCCAGCTTAGCTTTTAGAAACGGTGGTTGGTTGTGGTACGCTGGCATCATATCAATACTTCACCAGATCAAGAGGTAGCATAGAAATGTCTACAAATATGACCCTGCCTGCAATTCCCATATCCGAAGACAGCCCCATCTCGGGGGTCCCGGCCTCTGAGTTCCTTACAGCTGAAGAAAATCGGGTATTGCACATGCGACTCATGGAAATGTGGGATGCTTGGAACAATGGAAAGGAACCCCCAAGCACCATCCCCGGATTCCCGGAGCTATTTCCTAGATCTGGAGGTGCTACTACTGTCCCCATTAGCCACCCAAACACTCCTTAGGGGCAACCTATCATAACTGCTCACTTCCTAGGAACACCTTCTGAGGTTCGCCCCCAGGTGTTCCCATCCGGAGCTGCTCCCAACATCTTCACGGCTCCACCCTGCTCCGCAACCAAACAACCATCACTACCCAATCATGCTATCGATCCCTCGGTTTTCACATTCCAAAATCCCGTCTTTCAGGCTGACCCTCCTCATTATACTCAATATACCTACTCTCAACAGCCACCATACGAGCTTACACCGGGGCAGGACAAAACCCCCAAAGCCCCAGAGCAGGATGAGATGGCAAAGAGAATGAGAAGCCTCGAGTAGAGCTTAAAAAATATGCAAGGCTTGAGCGGGCAAAAGAGTGTCTCCTATACAGACCTATGTATGTTCCCGCATGTACATTTGCCGTCACGGTTCAAAACACCAAAATTTGAGAAGTATGATAGGCACGGTGACCCCATTACTCACTTGAAGAAGTATTGCAATCAGTTACGGGGAGCCGGTGGCAAAGAAGAATTGTTGATGGCATATTTCGGGGAAAACTTAATTGGCATCGCTTCAGAGTGGTATATGGACCAAGATGTCTCGCGTTGGCATATTTGGGACGATCTGGCCCGAGACGTTGTTCGACAATTTCAGTACAACATAGACATCGCGCCAGACAGGAACTCCTTGGTGAATCTAAAGAAAAAGCCCTCAGAAAGTTTCCGCGAGTATGCAATTAAGTGGCGCGAACAGGCGTCAAGAGTGAAGCCTCCAATGGATGAGGTAGAGATGGTCACTGTTTTCCTTCAAGCCCAGGAAGCAGACTACTTTCAGAATATGATGTCAGCCATGGGCAAGCCTTTCGCAGAGGCAATTAAAATCGGAGAAATGGTAGAAAATGGTCTGAAAACGGGCAGAATCTTGAGCCAGTCTGCCATAAGAGCAACCTCCCAAGCCATCCAAGGCGGGTCTGGGGGAATGGCTAAAGGTAAAAAGAAAGAAGAAACAGTTATGGCAGCATCGGGAGGAAGAAGATACCGGGCTCCTAGGCCGGTGTTCTCTGAAAGAACCCCTCAACACTACTATCCTCACACTGATATGGCTTACGCTCCCCCACCTTATGCTGTCATGAATGCTCAACCTTTCGGCCGACTGCAACCACAAGCTAACCGAAATCCACCTCCATTCCAAAGAAACCAACCTCCTTACCAGAACCAATATAATCCCCGACCACCGCAAAATCACTTCCGCCCTCGGGAACCACCCAGACGACCAAATTTTACGCCGATTGGTGAACCCTACTCCAGTCTGTTCCTGAAGCTCGTTCAGATGAATCTGCTGCAGCCTATCCCCCAAAACAGGCAGAACCCGGAATCTCCATCTTATCAACGAGGTGTCCGCTGTGCCTATCATTCTGGAGCTGAAGGGCATAGTACTGAGAACTGCTGGACATTGAAGAAAGCTGTGGAAGATTTGATCGAACAAGGGAAAATAGTGTTGAGGGATGTAGAAGCCCCGAATGTGACCAATAATCCGTTGCCCGCTCACAAAAACGGGCCGGTAATCGGTATGATTTGTGAAGACCGGGAATTTGATCCGGCCCTGAAAGCCATAATTGCTATTGCCAATGCGGAAAGGAAGCCCAAGGCAGCCCCGAAGCAGGAAAAAGGGGAGAAGAAGAATAAAATTGTCAAAACCGAGCCTGAAAAGAAAACTGAGACAAAAGCAGAGCCGGTCCCTCCTAAACACGGGGTTCTTTATGTTCCGCGAGGCTGCCAAGGGAAACCACTAGTTGTGAGCGCTCCGAGGAAGTTTGAAGTGAAGAAGGGGACACAAATGTATGTGCCGAAAGGGGCCTATGTGGTACGGGGGACAATTAAACCGCCTTGGCTGAGTGAGCCAGTGGTTATTGGACGCGTACCACAGAAGCCAATGACCGACCCCTCTGCAGTACCATGGAACTACCAGCAAACAATGGTTACATACAAAGGCAAGGAAATTTCGGGAGAACTTCCAGGAACAGTCCCTGTTGAAAAATATTCAAATGTACAGGAGGTAAATAGCGCCACACGAAAGCGCTTCCCATCTAATAAGTCGGTAAGCGCTGAAGAAGCAGAGGCCTTCTTCCAGAAAATGACGATGCCTGATTATGAAACAGTGGATCAATTGAGGAAGTGTCTTGAGCAAGTGTCACTGTTGTCATTGGTGACAAAATCCGCCGAACATCAAAAGATCCTTATGAAAACCTTGAATGAGGCATATGTTCCAGTTGAAACGTCAGTCGAACAACTTGAAAGTATGGCGGAAAGATTCTTCGCCGTCAACCAACTCTCTTTCAGCAAAAACGATTTGCCTCCAGAGGGAGCTGCCCACAACAAAGCCTTGCACCTGACTGTCAAATGTGAGGGTTACTACGTAAAACGAGTCATGGTGGATGGAGGCTCGGGGGTTGACATCTGCCCACTCTCCACATTGCAAAGGATGGAAATCGGGACAGGAAGGATTCGTCCGAATAATGTTTGTGTGAGAGCTTTTGATGGTGTTAAGAGGGATACCATCGGTGAAATTGATTTGATATTGACCATAGGCCCGGTGGATTTCGAGGTAACCTTCCAGGTGTTGGACATGGATACATCTTATAATTTTCTTCTGGGAAGGCCCTGGATCCATGCTGCAGGAGCTGTGCTCTCTACCCTCCACCAAATGGTGAAATTTGAGTATGAAGATCAGGAGATCGTGGTCCACGGAGAAGACGAGCAGTCCATTTATCGTGGCCCATCTATCCCATGCTTGGAGGCGAGGGAAGGAAGCGAGCATATTGTTTATCAAGCCTTCGAAGTTGTGGTGGTTGACCAGTACCAGGAAGGACATCCGTGCCCCCAGCCTTTCCTATCTAATGCTTCAATCATGGTGGCCAAAGAAATGATTAGACACGGTTTCAAACCAGGAAAAGGGTTGGGAAAAGCTTTACAAGGAATATCCGAGCCGGTAACTCTACTCACAACAGAAAAATTCTTCGGGATATGTTTCCATCCTACCCCAGATGATGAGAAATGGGCCTAGGAAAGGAAGAAGGAAGGATGGGTTCTGCCACAACCATTGCCACACCTCTATGATACTTTTGTCAAGCCTAAGAAGAAGATGATGAGGTGTTCACGGCCGAGGAAATCGAAGATATCTGTGGAGCTATGAGACAAATGCTTTATGAAACTAACACGGTTCAGCCAGGGGAAGAGACTAGCACCGCTGAGGTGCTCTACATGGGACCAGATGCTAAACTCCAAAACTAGAAGGCTACGCCATTCTCAATCAGGCGGGAGTCCCGTTATAATAATGCGGCTTTAAATAACATGACATGCTTGCAGACTTTATGCCCAGACTCAAACACGCTGTCTAACTGTGAAATAATGAATCAAGAACCGGAATATGATGAAGAAGAGGCTTTTAGGGATATAAACCGAGAGTTGGAACAATTTGAGAACAAACCTAAGCCAAATCTGAATGACACTGAACCGGTTAATTTGAGAACTGCCGAAGAAATAAGGGAAACCAAAATAAGCATTCACACAGATGAAAAACCCGAGATGCAATAATCCAACTCCTGTTTGAATTTAAAGATGTGTTTGCTTGGTCGTATGGCGACATGCCAGGACTGAGTGTCGATCTAGTGGTGCATAAATTGCCAATCTATCCTGATTGTCCTCCAGTGCAGCAAAAGCAAAGAAAGTTTAAAACTGATATCAGTGATAAGATCAAAGAAGAAATTACAAAACAGCTGAAGGCGGGGGTAATCCGAGTGGTCCGATATACCACATGGCTGGCCAACGTAGTTCCAGTACCAAAGAAAGATGGGAAAACCCGGGTGTGTGTGGACTACCGAGATTTGAATAGGGCGAGTCCTAAAGATAATTTCCCTTTGCCTAACATCCACATCCTTGTTGATAACTGCACCAAACATGAAATACAGTCCTTCGTGGATTGTTACGCAGGATATCACCAGGTGTTGATGGATGAAGAAGATGCCGAGAAGACAGCTTTCACTACACCCTGGGGTACCTACTGTTATCGGGTCATGCCATTTGGGCTGAAGAATGCCGGGGCAACCTACATGAGAGCCATGACCGCTCTTTTCCACGATATGATGCATCAAGAAATAGAGGTGTATGTGGATGATGTAATCATCAAGTCCCGAACTCAGAGTGACCACGTTCGAGATTTGAGAAAGTTCTTCTAACGGCTGCGCAAGTATGATTTGAAGCTGAATCCAGCCAAATGTGCCTTTGGAGTCCCATCAGGCAAGCTCTTGGGTTTCATAGTTAGCAGGAGAGGTATCGAGTTAGATCCAACAAAGATAAAGGCTATTCGAGATTTACCTCCTCCAAGAACTAAGAAGGATGTGATGATCTTATTGGGCAGGTTAAACTATATCAGTCGGTTCATCGCTCAACTGACTACCACATGTGAGCCAATATTCAAATTGTTGAAGAAAGATGCAGCAATCAAATAGACGTCTGAAGGTCAAGAGGCCTTCGACAAGATCAAGGAATATTTGTCAAATCCTCCAGTATTGGTCCCACCGGAGCCAGGGAGACCTCTCTTCTTGTATCTGACGGTTTTGGAAAATTCTTTTGGCTGTGTTCTGGGCCAGCATGATATAACCGGCAAGAAAGAGCAAGCAATTTACTATCCGAGCAAGAAGTTCACCAGTTATGAAGCTAAATACACTTTGTTGGAGAGAACGTGTTATGCCTTGACGTGGGTTGCTCAAAAGTTGAGACATTACCTTCAAGCCCACACTACCTACCTCATAACCAGGTTGGATCCTTTGAAGTACATATTCCAGAAACCGATGCCCACTGGGAGACTGGCAAAATGGAAAATCTTGCTCACCGAATTTGACATAGTCTACGTCACTCGAACGGCAATGAAGGCCCAGGCGTTGGCAGATCATTTGGCTGAAAACCTGGTTGACGAGGAATACCTACCATTAAGCACATATTTCCCAGATGAAGAGGTAAATTCAGTAGAAGCCATCTCTGAGGACACTCGGCTTGGAAAATGTTCTTTGACGGAGCAGTAAATGCAAGAGGTGTAGGCATTGGGGCAATCTTGATATCGCCCAATGGTCAGCACTACCCAGCTACAACTAGGCTCCGATTCTTCTGTACAAACAACACGGCTGAGTATGAAGCCTGCATCATGGGCATGAATATGGCAATTGACCAAGATGTTTAAGATCTATTGATCATGGGGGATTCTGACTTGATTGTCCGGCAAGCCCAGGGAGAGTGGGAGACTCGAGATGTTAAGCTCATTCCCTATCGGCAACATGTGGAAGATCTCACCAAACACTTCAAGTCGATAGAGTTTAGGTACATTCCTCGGTGTCACAATGAACTAGCCGATGCACTCGCCACTCTAGCTTCAATGCTGCCTTACCCAGGCAATGCCCATATTGACCCTCTGGAGATTCAAATCAAAGAAAAGCACGGGTATTGTAATGCGGTCGAGGCGGAACCCAGCATTCGGCCCTGGTATCATGATATCAAAAGATTTCTGAAGACACAAGAATACCCCGAGCAAGCCACTGGAGATCAAAAGAGAACCATTAGACGGCGTGCAAATGGTTTCTTCTTAAGTGGTGATGTCTTGTACAAAAGGACCCCGGACCTCAATTTGCTAAGCTGTGTTGATGCCGAGGAAGCCGGAAGAATTATGCATGATGTACACGCGGGAGTATGCGGACCTCATATGAATGGTTATGTGTTGGCAAAGAAAATTCTGCGAGCGGGGTATTACTGGATAACCATGGAAAAGGATTGCTTCAGTTTTGTTCGAAAATGCCATCAATGTCAGGTGCACGGTGATTTGATTCATGCACCTCCAACAGAGCTTCATCCGATGTCAGCACCTTGGCCATTTGTTGCCTGGGGTATGGATGTCATTGGGCCGATCGAGCCGAAAGTTTCAAATGGGCATAGATTCATATTGGTTGCAATCGATTACTTCACAAAATGGGTTGAGGCCATCACTCTCAAGTCGGTCACAAAGAAAGCTGTGGTAGACTTTGTGCACTCCAATCTCATTTGCCGCTTTGGCATTCCTGTAACTGTCATTACCGACAATGCTGCAAACTTGAACAGTCGTCTGATGGGAGAGGTATGTGAACAATTCAAGATAACGCATAGAAACTCTACTCCCTATCGGCCAAAAGCCAATGGTGCTGTGGAAGCAGCAAATAAGAACATCAAGAAGATTTTGAGAAAGATGATTCAAAGCTCCGGGCAATGGCATGAAAAGCTGCCTTTCGCATTACTCAGGTATCGTACCACAGTGCGTACATCAATCGGAGCCACCCCGTACTTATTGGTTTACGGAACTGAAGCCGTCATACCTGCAGAAGTAGAAATCCCTTCGCTTCGCATAATTGTTGAAGCGGAGATTGAGGACAGTGAGTGGGTTAAGACCCGGCTAGAGCAATTGTCATTAATTGATGAAAATCGGATGGCCGCAGTTTGTCACGGGCAGTTATACCAACAAAGAATGGCCCGCGCTTATAACAAGAAAGTGCGTCCCAGGAATTTTGAAGTGGGACAGCTTGTACTCAGACGCATTCTCCCTCATCACCAGGAAGCAAAAGGAAAGTTTGCCCCTAATTGGAAAGGTCCATACATAATCCGGAAGATATTGCCAAGAGGAGCACTGTATCTAGGAGACATTGAAGGAAATGACCCTGAAACAGCAGTCAATGCAGATGCAGTCAAAAGGTACTATGTCTAGGTCCCCTGGTTTGATGGCTTTGTGTAATTGAGATGGCGAAGGCTTTCATTCCCGCTACTCTAAACACTATCAATCCATCGTAAACCCTTTGAGCCGGTTCCGCTTCTTTGGTCACCCTCTTTGGAACCCGAAGTACAAAGAAAAGAA
>NW_017670934.1:255760-255978 GCF_001879085.1 Nicotiana attenuata
AAAGGAAATGAAATGCGCAAGCGCTGAAACAGCTTTGCAGCAGGAAAACGACCAAAAAGGAAGTTTCTCCCCAAATTCATTCATGCGTTTTGCTAAATAAAAAGGAAAACATATAAAGAGGAAAACAAAAGAAAAAGAAAGCAGAAAAGAAATAAAAATGAAAATCCCAAAAGAAAAACAAATCATGGTAGCATAGGATCCCATTCCTTAAATATCCC
>NW_017670934.1:256096-336423 GCF_001879085.1 Nicotiana attenuata
ACATAACCCAAGGAGCTTTTTCTTTTCCAATCCCGGCCAAAAACCCGAGGATCTCCCTGGCATAACCCAAGGAGCTTTTTCTTTCCAAATCCCGGCCAAAAAACCGAGGATCTCCCTGGCATAACCCAATGAGCTTTTTCGTTCCAAATCCCGGCCAAAAAACCGAGGATCTCCCTGGTATAACCTAGGAGCTTTTTCTTTCCAAATCCCGGCCAAAAAATCGAGGATCTCCCTGCATAACCCAAGGAGCTTTTTCTTTCCAAATCCCGGCTAAAAAACCCGAGGATCTCCCTGGCATAAGCCAAGGAGCTTTTTCTTTCCAAATCCCGGCAAAACCCCAGGATCTTTTTTCTTTTCGTCCCAGCATAACCCGAGACCCTTTTTCTTTTTCCGGCATAACCCGGTCATTTTCCAGCATAACCTGGATTCATTCACAAGAATACACAATCCTAATTTGACTGCTTTGATATGTGTCACAACTAATTCACGAAATTTTGCTAGTGAAAACCGGGGCAGAAAATTTTGTTCGTTTGTTTGTTTTGATATCGTAAAGCAGGTTGACCTCAAAACATAGGGTGCGAGATGACCAATGGAGTGAGTTTCGATCCAGAATAAAAAAAGGAAGAAAAGAACAAAAAGAAATGGAGTCAAATGTGAAGCAAACAAGGATGCGGATTGCTCGAAATCTGATAGAAGCCACAAGCTCCGCTGATCCTGTTTTGACCCAACGCTGCATGAAGAAGTAAACACCTACAACTTGCGAGCATCAAGATTCAGATCGAAGTCCACAGCAACATCAGCTAAGACTCAAGATCATGTTTCAAGAGAATTATAGATAGGAATCTTGTAACTCATAGTTGATAGGCATAGCTAGCTTAGCTTTGATTTTCCTTTTGGTGTAATAAGGAGGTCAGCAAGCAGTAGCAGTAGCAACAGCAGTGAAATTCACAGCTCCTGGTAGTCCCAGCTATCAAACCTTCCAGAACTACACTGACCTGATTCCTTTATAGCCAAGGATATGTAGGCAACCTTTGAAGCAGGGTTCGGTCAGACGGTTTTAAAAATGCTTCTCATGGAGTGCCAAGCAGGCAAAATCCCATAGTTGCTCATTTATCTTTGTCCGAAAATCCTTCGTGCCTCCGAGCAAAGAGGGGCAGCTGTGAGCACGTGATTTTTGCCTCGCTTGAATTATTCCTATAAAATACATAAAATTAGGATTTTTCGGTTAATTATTTGATTTTTAGGATTTGATTGCATAAATTTGTGTTTGTTTGCATTTTTATGTGCATCTTTAGTTGGTATAATTCATAAAAATACAAAAATATAGTACCTTTGCATTTAAGACTCCATTTTACATTTTTAGTTTTATTAGTTAATTAATATTACAAAATAAGAAGAAAATAACAAAAATAGTCTTTTTGCATTTTTACGTTTAATTTTTCGATTTTTCCTTAGTTTTCTTTTTAAATTAGGATTTAGTTAATTTTAGAAAATTAGAGTTAAATCAGGTCTTCTCATTTTAATTTAACAAAAATCTAAAAAAATGAAATGAAAATGAAATGAAATTTAAAAGAAGAGAAAACAGAAGAAAATTAAAAGAAAATGAAAGCTTTAATAAAGACCCAATTTTTGGGTCACTCTTTAAAATTCCAGCCCAAATAAGCTAGACCCCGAGCCAAACCCAGCCCAAATCACCCTTGCATCCATCCCAGTACGTCAAAGATACCCGGTCCAGGACCACTTTGACCCCAAAACGACCCCGTTTGGCTTAGAATAAATCCCAGCCGTCGAGGTTGTAAGATCCGACGGTTGGGAAGCTAGGATTTCAAAGTATATAATTGTCCAAACACGCCCCTATCCCCCCCTTCTCACCGTCTCTCAGACCCCAAATACCCAAACCCTAATTCCGCCGCCTACCACCGCAAACCGCCGCCGGAAATCGCCTCCGCCGGCGACGATTGGCCAANAGATATATCTACGTGATCTTGGTAGTGACGAGGGAGTCTGCAGGATAATAGATGAACTGTTAGGCGTTCGATTCCTATTGTGATCTATTGTGTAGCCCCGAGTTATGGGTGCATGAAGAATATTTTCGTATCTCCTAGTTGGAAAGTTAAGTGCAATACTTGCGGCGGTACGAGTTCAGACTCAGGAAGACTAAATTGGATATATTATGTGTATGTCGGTGGAAGGTATTTTCTATGTGTCATGATTCGAATAGGTGCAATGCATGTCCATGTATCAATTTTGATAATATAATACAGGTAGTATTGAGATTAATGTTGTTGATATACATTGTGATGTTTTGTCAAGTTGTAGCCGTGTTGTTAGGATGGTTTTGGTGATTCTCTAGCAGGTGGATAGGCCCAATTACAAAGGAAACTCTGCCGAAATTTTTGAAAAATTTGGGACTTAGTAAAAATTTGGTCGCCTAGATAGTAGGCTTAACTGTTATGTGAGTGAATGCAAGAAAATGCAGAAGAGTTAAAATTCCAGATGATTTGTGTTTCCACAAGCTTATGAAAGAGTGAGTTTAATCTCACTATGGTATTACGACAGCAATGGAGCATACGCGTTATGAGTATAGTGAGTTGTGATATATGGCTTCGAGCTAAGTTGGGGAGGTTGTTGTTGATTAGTTGATTGTATAGTTATGTACTATGTTAGTTCTGATTTGATGCATGCTGGTGAATCAGTTCTGGTTGCGGAAATTGGGTCGAGAATGACACGAGTGAAGGAAAATTTTTGACAAGACGTCAAGAGATCGGATGAGCAGGAGAGAAGTTTCGATGGTTAAGATAAATTGGTATTGTCTTTAGCGTCACCTGAGAGCGGTGTTGCTTCCTGGTTAGTGATTCTTGATCGCTTTACAAAGTTAGTACGGCCGGTGGTTTGGAGGTACGCTCCAGATATTTTTGTGGTAGGTTGTGGGAGTGTGTTCCACTGGAAGATTTTATAAGTGTGACATGTGATCACTTGATTGATTAAAGATGTAAACCAAGTATGAAGTTTGAGATGATGTCGTTAAATTGAGGAATTCATGCCTGGAGGGCACTTGGCCTATTGGTTTGTGAACTGGGGAGGATTACTCCGATTATGATGGTTGTTCTTGTGTGTTATGAGAAAAAGGGAGTTATTATGGACCCTTGAAAGGTTGTCAAACTAGTTCATTGTGATCAGAATCAGCTTGAAGTCGGTGGATGGACTTAATGTGAATAATGGATCTATATCAGGCCAGATGTGTGCATTTTTGTAACGCGGTCCTCATGGAGGAGTAGTTAGGATGATGCTTCATTGTCAGATATCTCGCGTAGTGAGGCATTGCGCCGTGTGAGTTGTGAAACAACTCGAGAAATTGCTTACATGTTAAGAATCCGCGTAGGAATGATGTTATATGAGCAACTTGACTGTTGAAATCCCGATTGTATATCGCGCCTCAGTTGTGCTTGAGTTTGTAGTTATAATGCTATATAATCCTCAGAGGTGTTATTATGCACTTAGCGTGCTTATGACCGATATTCGGTATTTTGTTGTAATGAGCAAATTTGGCTCGATGTGCATCTCCTTATGTGAGATCTATGCGTGGATCGGGTGGCACGCCGCCATGGGTATGTTATCCGGATCGGGTTGCACGCCGCAACAGTGTGATGTTGAGTATAGTTTTCTATATGATATTTTGTATGCCTTGCTTCCTGTTTTCTAAGGAAGATCCGTATTAGTGCGTGGGATTGGTAATTCCTTCTAGAGATCATTAAATTCGAGATCCGTGCAATCTGAGTATATGAAGTACATTAAGGGGCTAAGACCATTGTTTGATTCAGAATGAGGTGATAGATCTTGCCAGAAGTATAGACCCAATGAATTGTTGATTCGGCGGTGTTATGAGTTTATACAGATCTTATCTGTCGTGTCGGTATTGTAAGAATTTGAACAAGACCTATGTATGTCATGCAAAGCATGGGATGTGTAATGATTTTTCTTCTAGATAGGATCAATGGAAGTTCTTGACTAGTTGAGTACGTAAACGTTCATGGTTCGGAAGGGAGGAGAAGTCCTCATGTTACCTTAGGATGATATGGTATATGCGATATGTTGTGAAGGATTGAGAATTGCGTGTGTAAGGTTATGGTTCAGTTCTGAATGGAAATTCATAACATTCTTAGGCAGTATGTGCAACTTTGGGTGATTAGAGAAATGAGCTTCAGATGATTAGGGGGAATGATCTTCAGATGATTAAGGAAATTTTATTTCTAATCATAGTGAATCGTACAGGTTACATGTTTCAGAAAAAGGCCAATGTGATTAAGTTGATGGAACTTCAATAATATTGGGGTCAGGTATGATGATGTGTGTGCTATATAGGGTTGGAGACTAGGAGTTCTCATGTTCAGGCTATATTGTGGTTGTGGATCATGTGCGTCGGTACTGTTTAAGGGCTATCAGGATTTGGAGGCTCGAGTGGATCTTTACTTGCTGGTATGTTAGATTTTGTATGTGATGTCAGAATTTAGACTGGTTGTCTTAGCGTCGGGCAATTCTGAACTATTGTGCCATGGGCTATGCCGGAAATGCCACGTGTTGAGTGGCGAGGTGAGTTGGATTATGTTCTATCAGGTTTGCGTGGTATGTGTTATTTGTTTCACCGTGGGTGTAATGAATTGCGTGGGTTTCAGACGTCGAATGTGCGTGGTTGTTGATTTTGAGCATAGCGGCTTGAGGTGCTTCAGGTGTAACAGTCTTGGGATAGGATCGCGCATTGTAGCGAGGCTACGGGAGTTATGACCTTTCGGGGTAGATTCAGGCATTCTATTTCTATGATGTGAAACGGGGTCTCAGCCTTGTATTGTAATGGTATTGATGAGCTTGAGGTACAGCTCTTTCGTTTGAGTCATTTGTTATGATTTGAATGTGTTCAGATCGTTTCTTACTGGTGCGTGTATTATGCAAGATGTGGTTTAGACTTGTATTGAGGTATCATATCACTAGAGTGGTATTGGATTCGAGGTGATCGTTGGGTTCATTAATGAATACGGACAGATTTGATCTTAGCTTGTTAGGAAGATAATATCGAGGTTTGACCCGGAAATCTGTTGTGATATCAGTCAAGGGAAGTGGTTTCAGGAATGGTTGATCTGAGAGATGACTACGATTTATAGCGTGTTTCATTCATCGTTGGCAGTATATGAAAGTGTTGGAATAAGGCTCTAGCTAATAAGAGGTTCTCTGCCGATAATTGGTTGTTGGGGACAACTGCTGTGAATAGAAGTTATGGTTCCAAGTGTTTGGTTTAGGCGGTATATCATATGTTTTCACCTGAGGGTGCAAGTATGGGTTATTACAGCTGGTTCGAGGCTATTCAAGGTATAGGTGTGAGGTTTTGATCATATCGATGGTTTCAGAAGTAAAAAGGTAGTTCTATGATTTATGGGCTATGCTGGATTGTGTAAATCCGATTTAAATGTGTTATCGGACCTATATGACATAGGGTGACGTAGGATCACCCCGGGTGGATGCTTAGTAAGGTTATTCAGCTTTTGGTTGTCTTCTAGGACAACTCTGGGTACGCTCGAGGACGAGCGTTTGTTTAAGTTGGGGAGAATGTGACGACCCGACCCGTCGTCTCATGAGTTACTACCATGTTCTTCCCATTTTCTGCTTTCTTATGTTTCATTATCGGTATTGGGTGCGTTAGAATTGATTTGGAATGATTTTGATAAGAAATGAGACACTTAGTCTCTTTTAAGAAGGCTTAAGTTGGAAAAGTCAACCGGAAGTTGACTTGTGAGTTAGAAGGCTAGGAATTGAATTCCGATGATTCGGTTAGCTCCGGGTGATGATTTAAGGCTTAAGAGCGCAATTGGGAGTAATTTTGGAGGTCCGGTGAAGAAGTTAGCCTATTTTGGCGAAGCTAGTATTTTGGCGATTTTCGGTTGATAGGTGAAATTTTGATCCGGGAGTCGGAATGGAATTCCGAGAGTTGCTGTAGCTTCGTTATGTCATTTTGGACTTGTGTGCAAAATTTGAAGTCAATCGGACGTGATTTGATAGGTTTCGGCATCGGAAATAGAAGTTGGAAGTTCTAAAGTTCATAAAGCTTGGATTGGAAGTTGATTCATAATTTTAGCGTTGTTTGATGTGATTTGAGGCCTCGAGCAAGTCCGTAATATATTATGGGACTTGTTAGTATACTTTGTTGGGATCCCATGAGGCTCGGATAAATTTTGGAAGAGTTTTTGAAAGATTTTTGCCATTTTGAGCATAAATGTAATGATCTAAAGGTTCATTTTTAGTTCTAGAGATCCAAATTTGATTTCGAGACTTCCAGAATTTTGATAATGAATTATAGGACTGATCTGGAAATTTTGGTCTGATTTCATCAAGTCGCAATTGGGTTTTTGACGCGAAACATGAGTAATTGTTTAACGAGCAAAATGGATATCGCACTGGGCAAATGAGCTCCGAATTGAGTTTCGATTGAAGGGTTGTGTTCGTATTATTATTTGTGACTCATAGGAATAAGAATCGTCTAATTCCGAGTTCGTACGAAGGAGTTAGAGCCTTTTTAGTGAAATTAAAGAGTGCTGGTGCATCAGGTCTGGCGTGGCACTTTTAGCGACCAGATTAGCACCTTTAGCGACCAGATTTGGGTCTTTAGCGACCAGATTTGCTTATTAAAAGCTGCTGCGTTTCTGCTCGTTTTTTTTACCTATTTTCTTGCGAAATAACACGGCTTGGGGCGATTTTGAGCAAGAAATCATGGGAAATCTTGAGTTAAGTCACTTGTGATTATTTCTACTCCATAATAATGAATTATCATCGAATAATCCGACTAGATTACATGTTTTTGAGGTGTAAATTGGGGNATAGAATAAAGTTTTCGATTTGATTCTCGCGTTCGAGCTTCAAAAGTTTCGATTGAGGTTTTCGGCGAGGTTCCGACCAGATTTTCAGTAGTATTTCTCATTTTCTTTCGATGTTCCAGAGCAACCACATGTATTTGCCGGAGATCTCTTACAACATATCAAATAAATTTCATAGAAGTAGTGTTTCAATGATTTCTGGGTGTTCAGGCTGCTGTTGGATTTACAATTGAGGCTGTTTGTTGCTGTTATGTTGTCGGATCTCCTCTCCTACTTCAGAAGTTTGCTCGTTGTTTTTTTTTTCCAGTTAATTTCGGCTGCTAGGTATGTCTAGACCTCTCTGTAATGCATTTTAACTAGGCAAATGAAATTAGAATTATCCATGCTGTTGTCTATGTTTAATTTTGTATGCTCACTGTATTTACCTTGTTATGTTTGTTTATGGCCGTTTGTCTTTTAAAGATTGAATGAGATTGTTTACATTTTGGCTGCCGATAATTATCTTAACTCTCTTGTCCTCCGTTGCTCAAAATGCTTAGCACACGGTTAAAATGGCGTCACTGATTTGAAGCAGCATATAGGAATTTCACTAGTCTTGGTTTATTTTAAGTTGTCATGTTAGAATTGAAGTATGTGCTATGCTATTTTCTTTTTCTTTTTCATGAACGTTAAGATTGGAGGAGTGCATAGTAGTTTATTAGCTTTGTTTTTCTACAAATGGTGGAGCAGGATATGATCCTTGAGATTTGTTCCATACGAAATTAGTGCCTGTTGAATTTTCTTTTTTTTTTAGGAGAGTGTATTTGAAGTTTTGAATCTAGAGATTAATTTTCAGAATATTGGAATGACAATGTGATTATCATTTTTCAGTTTAGCTTTGTTTTTCTACAAATGGTGGAGCAGGATATGATCCTTGAGATTTGTTCCATGCGAAATTAGTGCCTGTTGAATTTTTTTTTTTTTAGGAGAGTGTATTTGAAGTTTTGAATCTAGAGATTAATTTTCAGAATAGTGGAATGACAATGTGATTATCATTTTTCAGTAATTTGGATTCCTACTAAATAAACAAGTTCTTTTACTTTATTCTGATTTTGTTAGCTAGCTGTTAAGAAGGAAATGTTATTGCCCTAAGTTTTGTTACTTTGTATAATCTCAAATTAGTTTTAGGAGAACAATTCATGAACATTCATAGGTTGCTTTAATTGAGTACAAGTCTTTGAAATAATTTGAGGCGTGCCATGCCAAACAAAATTTATAATTCATGGCCCTCATAAGATTAGATTCAAGAACTAACACTTATAGAAAAGGATTTGAGACGTGCCATGCTGATAATAGGTAAATTTGACTATAATCACGCACCAAATAATCACCTTCTTGTGAACTTTTAATGTGGAAAATGACAACAAAATGCTCTTATTAGTGATTTTCATGATTTGCAGGTGATATAGGTGTAAGGAAGGCTAAGGAGCGGTTTTGGAGTCAACTATTGATAAAAAGAGGCTAATTGTTGAATTTCCCAAGTAACCCATTCAAAACAGGCCAAAATGCCCGGGTACAAGTTCCACCGCGGTTCTACCGCGACCGCGGTGAAACCGCGGTGGAAGGCAGTCTCTGAAGTTTGAAGATTCTGCGAGGGCGTTTGACCGCGGTTCTACCGCGACCACGGTAGAACCGCGGTGGGCACAGTAAACTTCGGGGACTTAAGTGTAAAATACGGGATTTTTAGACCTAAACCCTATTTAAAACGCTAGACTTCGCTCAAGAGAAGGAGGTATTGATTTCTAATGGTTCTTAGCAAGAAAAACAATTGTGAGAAAGTACTCTAAACATCTTTCTTCTTTTCTTTTGATTTTATGATGAATTCAAGCTTAGTTTATTCTCCCATAGTCATGAGTAGCAAAATTCCTTGTCTAAGGCTTTGATGGAACCTATTGGGTGATGAACTTCTTGTTTATGTGAATACAAATTGCTAGTTAAATCTTTATTTGTTCAACTTCGTGTTCGTTGTAGTTAATTGACAAGATCCTCAATTAGCTGTGCCTATTTAGTGTGCATAACTTGGAAAAGAGTGCATATTTAGGGTATTGTTGAACAACACCACTCCTAGATTATTAGAGGAATCTATAATTGCGGGTTTAAAGGCGGGATTAGGAATAACGAAGCCTTGGGTGCAATTTAAATTGAATTGTGCGAAATAAAGCAAGCTAGTGTATCTCGGGAGAGTGCAATAGTAGATTACTGTGATTACTCGGGAGAGATTTGCGGTAAGATTAGCGTTCATGATTGATAGAGATGTGTGGGTAAATTTGTATGAGCATAAACAGAAGGGATTCCATCAATAGGGGAAATCATTGCCTTAGCTTTTTCTCATAATTGTTTACAACCCTTCTAATTTAGTTATAGCCTTTTATTTACTTGCAAGTTAGTTATTAAAGAACACTCAACTGAGAATTTGAATATTTGGGAAGCTGGTTGTGAAGACTTGGTGGGTCTGAAGGTAGCAGTTGATAGGTTAACTCTCTGTGGGATTCGACTCCGGACTTGTAAACCGGATTATATTTGCAGCGACCGCATTGTCCTTTTATACGGCATAGTTGGGCGTGATCACATGCCAATTAAATACCCAACCTCAGCGGGTGCGTCAGACCAATCCCGACTGGCCAAAGCAAAGACATTGGAAAGGAATCAAAGTCAAAGACAAAGGTCCTAAGAGCAGAATAAAGTGAAAAGGCCAGAGCCCACACGGGCGAGTCATCATGAAATCCTAAAAGTTGAGTCCAGTCGGTTTGAAAAGAGATTCACCCTCAAAGCCAGCAAGCAGCAAAGTTCTCAACGGAAATTGGGTCGGGATCAAGCAACTGAGATGGTCAAGGCCACAAAACCAACCACCATTTCAAACTAACAAATTGTTCTTTGTTTGAAAGTTAGAACAGGTGTAATTCAAAGCAACCACGCAAGAAGCAGGTGCAGCCCAAAAGAGAAAAGAAATGCGCAAGCGCTGAAACAGCTTTGCAGCAGGGAACCGACCAAAAAGGGAAGTTTCTCCCCAAATTCTTCCATGCGTTTTACTAAATAAAAAGAGAAAAATAAGGAGAAAAGAAAAAGAAGAAGAAAGAAAGAAGAAAAGAAATAAAAATGAAAATCCGAAAAGAAAAACAAATCATGGTAGCATAGGATCCCATTCCTTAAATATCCCGGCCAAAAACCGAGGATCTCCCTGACATAACCCAAGGAGCTTTTTCTTTCCAAATCCCGGCCAAAAAATCGAGGATCTCCCTGGCATAACCCAAGGAGCTTTTTCTTTCCAAATCCCGGCCAAAAAATCGAGGATCTCCCTGGCATAACCCAAGGAGCTTTTTCTTTCCAAATCCCGGCCAAAAAACCGAGGATCTCCCTGGCATAACCCAAGGAGCTTTTTCTTTCCAAATCCCGGCCAAAAAACCCGAGGATCTCCCTGGCATAACCCAAGGAGCTTTTTCTTTCCCAAATCCCGGCCAAAAACCCGAGGATCTCCCTGGCATAACCCAAGGAGCTTTTTCTTTCTAAATCCCGGCCAAAAAACCGAGGATCTCCCTGGCATAACCCAAGGAGCTTTTTCTTTCCAAATCCCGGCCAAAAAACCGAGGATCTCCCTGGCATAACCCAAGGAGCTTTTTCTTTCCAAATTCCGGCCAAAAACCCGAGGATCTCCCTGGCATAACCCAAGGAGCTTTTCCCTTCCAAATCCCGGCCAAAAACCGAGGATCTCCCTGGCATAACCCAATGAGCTTTTTCTTTCCAAATCCCGGTAAAACCCGAGGATCTTTTTCTTTTCGTCCCGGCATAACCCGAGACCCTTTTTCTTTTTCCGGCATAACCCGGTCATTTTCCAGCATAACCTGGATTCATTCACAAGAATACACAATCCTAATTTGACTGCTTAGATATGTATCACAACTAACTCACGAATTTTTTCTAGTGAAAACTGGGGCAGAAAATTTCGTTCGTTTGTTTGTTTTGACTTCTTACAGTAGGTTGACCTCAAAACATAGGGTGCGAGATGACCAATGGAGTGAGTTTCGATCCAGAATAAAGAAAGGAAGAAAAGAACAAAAAGAAATGAACTCAAATGTGAAGCAAGCAAGGGTGCAGATTGCTCAAAATCTGATAGAAGTCACAAGCTCCGTTGATCCCGTTTTGATCCAATGCTGCAGAAAGAAATAAAAACCTACAGCTCGCGAGCATCAAGATTCAGATCGGAGTCCATAGCAAAATCAGCTAAGACTCAAGATCAAGTTTCAAGAGAATTATAGATAGGAATCTTGTAACTCATAGTTGATAGGCATAGCTTTGATTTTCCTTTTGGTGTAATAAGGAGGTCAGCAAGCAGCAGCAGTAGCAGCAGTGAAATTACAGCTCCTGGTAGTCCCAGCTACCAAACCTTCCAGAACTACACTGACCTGATTCCTTTATAGCCAAGGATATGTAGGCAACCTTTGAAGCAGGGTTCGGTCAGACGGTTTCCAAAATGCTTCTCATAGAGTGCAGAGCAGGCAAAAATCCTTCATGGTGCTCATTTATCTTTGCCCGAAAACCCTTTGTGTCTTCGAGCAAAGAGGGGCAGCTGTGAGCACGTGATTTTTGCCACGCTTAAATTACTCCTATAAAATTCCTTAGAATTAGGATTTTTCTTTTATTATTTGAATTTTAGGAATTAATTGCATGATTTTGTGTCTTGTTTGCATTTTTGTGTGCATTTTAATGGATATAATTCTAAAAATACAAAATAGTACCCATTTTAATATTACAAAAAATAAAGAAAATAACAAATTGCATTTCTACTTTCAATTTTTAGAATTTGTCTTAAGTTTTCTTTAAATTAGAAATTAGTTAATTTTGGAATTAATATAATTTTAGAGTCAATTTGGGTCTTTATTCTAAATCTTACATTTAATAAAATCAGAAAATAAAATACAAAACAAAAATACAAAAAGAAAAGAAGAATAAAACAAATAAAGAGAATTTGAAACAAGCAAGAAAAGGGGTCAGGCTACCTTTTGGGCCATTACTTGATACACAGCTCAAGCCCAAACGGACCAAACACACTCCCAACCCAAAACCCCTCCAGACCCGTTGCCCGGCCAAGCCCAGACATCCAATAACCCGGTCCAGCCCCCAGGCTACCAAACGACACCGTTTTGGCTAGGTAAATCCAAGCCGCCCATCGCCTATCATCCAACGGTCCGTGTAATAACATCCTTTACAAATTAGAGACAAAACCTTCTCTTCCTCGTACCCCCCGTCTCCCACCGCCGCCCACCGTAAAACCACCGTGTCTCCGCCGTCTTCCGCCGTACGCCGCCGGCCGGAAATCGTCTCCGCCGGCGGCGAAGCCCCAATCAACCCCAAAAATACACCTTAGAACCGTCTTCTCCTCCTCTTGCCAACCCCCAAACCATTTCCCTCAAATGTCAACCCATTGTCTCGAATTTTAGATCTAAGCTCTGACCCAAAACCCTACTTTCTCCAAACCAGTCTAAACTTACACCACATATCCTCCTCATCTCCTTCTTCATAAATTCGTAGCCTATAACCCTCAAACATCACCCTATCCTCTCAAGTTTTAGATCGAAGGTTGACTTCAAAACCCGAATTTTTTCAAACTCCGAATTTCGTTTGATTTTGGACTGTAATAGTCTTTAATCTTGTGTTTCTCATGGAAACACATGATTAAGGACAAATTTCAGTCCGGATTTTTGCAAGGGCTATTCATTCTAAATCAGTAAGTTCTTTAAAATTCTCTGATTTTTCATTAGTTTTGTTTAATCTTGATTTGATTTTTATTTTTGTTAGTTTAAGTGTTTAGGTGTTAGTTTAATTCTGATTAGTTCAAATTGTTAGTTGAGTTGGATTTTCTTTTAGTTTTACTTTGATTCTGATGTGTTTGCTTTCCTGTTAATGGTAATAATTTGTTCGTTTGTTAATCTAGTTGTGGTTTGAATTCTTTAAAGTTAGGGTTAAGCATGTTCTAAGTTTTAATTCCAATTTCGTTAATTGTTTTTCTTAGTTTTTCTGATTTCTTTTAGTATAAATAAGATTGATTTAGTAATTGTTTCTTTTTAGCTTAATTTTGATTCTGTTAGTTGTTGATTGGTCTTATGAGCTTCTTTAAATTTAGTAAAATTGTTCTTTCATTAATTGATCCCTAGGTAGTCCTGTTAATCATTGTTTGATCTTTTTATTATTCTGTGTTTAATAATTCTTTTATTCCAGTTTAATTTCGACTAATTTTAGGTGATTGGTTATAGCTGAATAGTTTGGTCTTTTAATTAACCATAGTTACTAACTAAGGTAAAAGGGGCTGGGGGTTATAGTTTCATACTAGGGTTTGTAATTTCAGGGGTAATCAAGGGTANCTTCGATAAATCAATCAAAACGAAGACCAAAAGAAAAACAATAGTGAGTTTCGTTTTATTATTTTTTAGTTTTGATTATTCTGGTTTTCTATCGCATCATTTTGATTGATTTTTGTTTAAATTTGTTTGATTCCTGTTTTGATTTCCTGCTTACTCTCGTTTAGTTCATGCCTCATTCATGTGTGATTCCTGTTCCATCCAGAATTTTAGTCATGATTTGTATTCGTTTTTATTATTCTGTTCTCTCTTTTTCTCTTTTTCTTTCTTATTGATTGATGATTCTGTGTTAGTTTATGTTTAATTGCTTAGTTTAAAATTTTTGATTGTTAATTGTGTTTGCTTGATGGTTTGGTAAAGTGAGAATTAGGATTAATCTGCAGTTTTATTTAGTTTTGATAATTCAATTCTATAGTTTTGAACCTGGTTGGATATAGCTGAATAGTTTGGTCTGTTAATTAACCATAGTTACTAACTAAGGTAAAAAGGGCTGGGGGTTATAGTTTCATACTAGGGTTAGTAATTTCAGGGGTAATCAACGGTAGTTTGGGCACCTAAAATGGGTTATTTTGTTAAGGCTCTGTAATTTTAGAACAAAAATGAGGGTAGTATAGGTATTCCATAGGTAGAAAACAAAGCTAGAACACCCTAGGTCCTTCTAGAAGGGGGTCTTAGTATAAGTTTCTGCATTCTTAATGCAGTAACTTGGGCAACAAGCCACAAATTTAGGGATTAATGTACAATTTCTGAAAATAAAAGGGGGGAAAATGAGTGAAAACCTCTAGAATCTTCCTGCCCCTTTCTTGCCTATAAAAGGCAGCCTACCTGCCTTCATTTGCAAGTTTAAACAATCTGAAAAATTCCCAAAAAGTTTAAACAATCTGAAAAATTCCCAAAAAGTTTGAACAATTTGAAAAATTCCCAAAAAAAGTTTGAACCTCTAAAAATTCCCCAAAAGCTTCCAGCTTCTAATTCCCCCCCCCCCCCCAAAAAAAACCCAATCTCTGCAAAGCTGATCTTCTAAATTTGAATTTCAAATCCAAAGGAATTCAAATCTGAATTTCAGATCTTAATTCCCTTCCAAAAAAACCCAAAACAAACAAAAATACAGTAGAAAACTCTCAGAAAANTGGTATTACTGGGATGAGCCCTACTTGTTTAGAATATGCCTTGATAACATGATCCGGAGATGCGTCCCCGAGATCGAACAATCTTCTGTTTTGCAGGCCTGTCACGCTTCAGCGTATGGCGGTCACTATGGAGGCATCAGGACGGCAGCTAAGGTCCTAGAGGCCGGATTTTTCTGGCCAACGGTATTTAAGGATTCTCACTTATGGGTCAAGAGTTGCAATGAATGTCAACGCACCGGGAACATTTCCCGGCGTCACGAGATGCCCATGAACCCAGTTCAAGAAGTGGAAGTGTTTGATGTTTGGGGGATAGATTTCATGGGTCCCTTCGTCAGCTCCTATGGCAATAAATACATTCTTGTTGCTGTAGGTTACGTGTCCAAGTGGGTGGAAGCTGCTGCATTACCTACCAATGATGCTAAGGTGGTAGTCGGGTTTCTAAAGAAGAACATATTCACCCGCTTTGGGACACCACGTGCAATTATCAGCGATGGAGGAACTCATTTCTGTAACCGGGCCTTCGAGAAGTTGTTGGCTAAATATGATGTGCGCCACAAGGTGGCTACTCCGTACCACCCACAGACCAGTGGACAGGTTGAGGTGTCCAACAGAGAGATCAAGAGCGTATTGACAAAAACTGTAAATGCTACAAGAACTGACTGGTCAAGGAAGCTGGATGATGCGCTATGGGCTTACAGGACAGCATTCAAGACACCAATTGGTATGTCACCATATAAGTTGGTGTTTGGGAAGGCTTGTCACCTACCTGTAGAACTGGAACATAAAGCGTGGTGGGCACTGAAACAGCTGAATTTAGACTTGGAAGCTGCGGGCACGTCGAGAGTCACGGAATTACATGAGCTAGAGGAGTTCCGGTATCTTGCTTTTGAGAGCACAAGGCTATATAAAGAGAGAATGAAGAGGCTTCACGATCAGAACATCATTGAACGAAATTCCAAACCTGGAGACAAGGTACTACTTTATAACTCAAGACTGCGGTTATTCCCAGGAAAGCTAAAGTCAAGGTGGTCTGGACCATTTCGNATCGAAGAATCCATGTTTCAGCATGTTAAATCAGTTGTGAGCTCAATATTCCAGTATAGTTGATACGCATATTAGTTAATCATTTGTTGTTTTGTATTCCTTACATCTGTCTGTGCCAATTCGAAGCCCAAGAATTAAATTAAAACACAGGATCAAGTCCAGAATTGGTTGTAAATAGGTGTATAGAATTAAAAGCACCATGACTCTACTTTGGGGCCCAAATGTTCATCAGTTGGCCCAAATACCCTGCTAGACTACAGACCGGATGTTTCAGCCCCAAATTAGGCCCAATAAATGCTGGAAATTTCAAATTACAAGGCCCAAAATTGTTAGAAGTTAAAAACCCTTTAAAAATTATATTAGGAATATGGGAATTAAGTTGCAATATGAATTTAGGTTTTCGAGTTAGGTAGCGGGTTCAAATTAAGAGGGTCCCCCTTTTGTTTGAATTCGGACTTGAACTTGAGGCCCGAATTTATAAATGCAAATTAATTAGGCCCTTTTAGAGATAAAAAATAAATAAAAAATCGTAGTTTGCTTTATGTCGGCCTTTAAATAATAAAATGAGAAGAGCCTCGCCGAACAAAAATGCATAAATTGCGGGGCCCTCATTAAATATCTATATAAAAAATACTTAGAATTTGGGGTGTACCGTTTAGCGAATTTCACGGCCCTCCGCAAAGATAATAACCCGTTAGTCGCTTTAGGCGCGCTTTTTAATAATTTTACCTTCTTAAATACGGGTGTGCATTTCATGAAACCCAAATCCAAATCCTAAAACGTTGAATAAAAATGTGTCGAGGATCCGGGTGCATTTCATGTGACGTGATCCAAAAACACGTTTTTAAACGACTGTTCACTTTCTTAAAAATTAACTAAAAAGCGGTAAATAATCTTAAAATTGCACTATAGGTTGGGACATGCAAAAAATTAGATTTTAGCCAATTATAATAATTTAAGCGACCGTGCTAGAACCACGGGATCCGGGGGTGCCTAACACCTTCCCTCGGGTCAACAGAATTCCTTATTCAGAATTTCTGGTTCGAAGACTCCAATTGGGAAGTTGACAATTTTTCTCGATTTGAGATTTAAGTTAAATCGGTGACTTGGGACACCAAAAGCCAATCCTATCCCAAGTGGCGACTCTAAAAAATAAATAAATAATTTCATTTCGAATAATGTCACTTTAAATGGTAAAACTCCCTTATACATTTATCCTTCGGGGTAGGTGTGTAAAAAAGGAGGTGTGACAGGGATTGAGAGTTCCCACTCCTATTCGGATCAAGAATAAGATCTTGATCAATTTGATTATTAACTGTGTCAGAAGACTTGCTGACTGTCTAAGTTCAACATTTCATAAAGAGGTTCTCCATTCTTTACCTCGCCCTTCTTTGGAAAATCATTTTTCAAAAATGTGACATCTCATGATTCAATCTCACTAACACTTCCATCTTCTAATTCACCAATGAACACATACCCTTTGGAGTGTTCTGAATATCTTATAAAGATACATTTCTTGCCTTTTGGACCAAATTTAACAAACTTGCTAAAAGAATCTTTTACATACAGCACAACCCCAAGGTCGTAAATCCTTTAAGTTTGGTTTATGACCAGTCCATGGCTCATATGGAGTGGAAGAAATTGATTTAGAAGGCACTTTGTTCAATATGTAAGTTGCTGTCAATAACGCATCTCCCCAAAAAGAGATAAGTAAATTTGCTTGTGCCATCATGGACCTTATCATGTCCAATAGTGTTCTATTCCTCCTTTCTGCTACACCATTTTGTTGAGGTGTGTACGGAATAGTTAACTGTCTGGTGATTCCCTTTTCATTGTACAATTCTTCAAATTCTTTTGAAAGATATTCACGCCTTTAAGGTCTTAATCCTTTTGTCTAATTGATTCTCAACTTCATTCGCATATTTCTTAAAGCATTCAAGTGCTTTAGATTTATGAGAGATCAAATAGACATAACCAAAGCGTGTGAAATCATCAATGAACGTAATGAAATATAAAGCACTAGACCTAGCCCTCACATTCATTGGACCACAGATATCAGAATAGATTAGTTGCAATGGAAAATCAGCTCTCTTAGCCTTTCCAAATGGTTTACGTGTAATCTTTCCGGTAAGACAATTTTCACAAGTTGGCATTTCAATTTTATAGAAAGGACCTAGATGTCCTTCCTTAGACAATCTACTCATTCGATCCTTCCCTATGAGACCAAATCTTGCATGCCATGTAATAACATCAACATCATTGTTACTAGAATAACATGCCATAACACAACGGTCAACATAATAGTTATACGTAGAAGGATGACAATCTAACACAATAAAACCATCATAGTGATGTCCAAAACGATAAAAAACATTATCTTTAGTAATTCTAAGACCACTGCGACTAAAGTTCAAATTGAAATCTAAATCTAGAAGAACAGACACGGATACTAAGTTTTGTCGAATCTCTGGAACATATAGGATGTCATGCAACATCAAAGTTTGGCCACCACGTATGTCCATTCTACAAGTGCCTATCCCTTTGACTTCAAGCTTTGCATTATTTACCACATATACATGCTTTGATGCGGGTGGAACTCAACGAAACTCTATAAATGCTTCTCTATCGCGGCTCATATGGTCGGTGGCCCCTGAGTCTACAATCCACACAGGAACAGTGCTAGAAATATATATAGCACTAAGAGATGCGCTTTGAAATGCTACCTTTTTTGGCTCAGTGCACGCACGAGCAAAATGTCCTGGGACTTGGCAATTGTAACACTTCATCTTGCTCTTGCCTTTCTTCTTATAGAACCGTTTTACTTTCTTGGAATTTGGCTTGTTTCTTTTCTTGGAGGATCCTTCTCCGGTCTCGTTACCCTTTCCATCATTTTTCCAGTTTCTCTTGCGCTTGAAGCTTGATTTCTTTGTACCACTTGATTCTGCCACAAAGGCATTAGGTACAGCTTTTGCAGCACCAAGCCGCTCGTGTTCAAGCTCCACATGACGGGCAACATCAGCAAAAGTTTTGATGCTATCATTGTGGGTCAAGTTAACTTTCAGATGTTCCCAATTATTGGAAAGAGCGAATCACTGCCTGAACCTGCTGCTCATCAGAGAGAACATGGCAAGCACTTTTGAGTTGAGCAATCATATTTGACATCATCCTTAGATGCTGCTTGACACCGTAATCATGATGCTTTTTGGACGTGTCAAACTTGATTGTTAGCTGTCGAAGGCGAGTCACAGTCGTACCCCCATATGCCTCTCTTAAATGTGCCCACATGGCTTGAGCAGTAGGATATTTCTCACATTCGTGGATGAGATCATCAGCAACTGAACTTACAATAATTCCACGTGCAGTGGAATCTTTCTTTTTTCAAACATTGTAAGTTTCCAGATCCCTCCTGTGTTGGGCAGTGTTACCCTCCTCTGAGTGACTCATAACATGGTTAATACTTTCAAGAGCATCTTGCTCTTTAAGTACATACCACATCTTACGACTCCAGATATCGTAATTTTCACCATTCAGTTTGTCACCCTTGTTCAAGTCAGCAATGATACTTTTCGATGCCATGTCTGTTATTAGAGACAATATTACAAGTTTAACTCATCAATATATACTTCAGTCAATTTATGAATGTGATTACACACTTAAGTAAATTAATTATAATATTAATTCTATATTTAGTATAGAATCGAACGGTCACTACGTTTTCATTCATCATCTATATCTAAATATTTTAATTAATATTAAAAAATCTCTTCTTAGTGTGTACTTTATTTCAAGTCTCAATCCATTACACAAACAAAATGATAAACAATGTATGTAACTGGTGAGACAAATAACACAATTCAAATTTCATTAAGATAAAACACATAATAACAATTTACATGTTTGCTAGAACATACATGTACCAATCGAACACTAACTCTTGCTCATATACGCTAAAAGGTGCACTAGGCCAAACATCGTGATAAATCTCAGTTAAAGTTTCACCCCCAAGGCTCTCGAAGAGAGTCCACTAAAATAGCTAATGCTTCCCAATTAGTAATTTCTATGTAATTAGCCAATTCAGCTCTTTTTATCTTAAAAAGGTGTACATGTTCAGGGACGGAAGCATCAGGGCCCATTTTAAATTCCTTAAACTCCCTAAAAAAATTTTCTCTTTCCCTTCGTTCAGCCCTTCGATCCCTTAACTCATTTTGCCTCGCCCTTGGGACATTCCTGATGACTTTAGGCTCAGATTCTGAATCATTATAGAAATAAGTCCTGCGACGACGTATCCTTCTACGTTGTCCCTCCCTTGACTTCGAGAACTCCCACTTGGAGTAATTTAAACTTGTCACTGTTCAGCCATATCTGAAATAGGACCAAGGAAACAATAAGAATGACTACAACCACTCAATGTGACAACATATATCACAATAACTCGTAGAAGTATATCAATGTAAGGGATATGACTAAATAATTTTTAAAAAAATTGTGAAGAGACCAATTCATTAAAGTTGAAGTGAGCTTTCCTAGTCATTTGAGACTGTGGTATCCTATCACTAGTTCATCTCTGATCCTGTTGTTAATTCAACATTTTATTCATGTCAAAAATTACCTTCTCTTTTCAATACATCAAAAAGATATAATCTATAGCATGAGATTTCGTTTCTTGTTCAGTTCCTTCCTGGTTCACTCAATTAATGCTTTAAGAGTTAAGACCCTCTCTACTTTCATTATCAGAACTTAAATTAATCGCTGGCACAAAAAAAAAAAAATGCAAGTGATTTTTTGGATGTTTTCACACAGATTAAGAAATCCACCTTTTAGCATTAATTAGCAATGGAATTGACCATATTAACATTTACTATCTCACATAAACACTCTTAACACATATTCCAACACTATTTACTCCAAGGACAATGTAGGAAAAAAATAATTAATTCATTCTTGAAATTTGAACAACACAACACAAAAACTCGAAAAAAATACAGAACCAATGTGTGTTCATCTTGACAGAGCACACAATTACCACTTCACTGTATTAGCAAACGAGACAGAAACTGGGGAAAAAAATACATAATCAATGTGTGTTCATCTTGACAGAGCACGCAATCACCGCGCTCCGATACCATTGATAGTTAAAATTGAGTAACAGGAACATCGAATTTGTGTACCTGTTAACAACAGAGGAAGATTTTGTAGAATCTGTTCAATTGCCCGAATCCAATTTCGTCTCTCTTGGAAACGTAATCCTTGTTCACGAACTAAATACCTTTTCTTTGTTTATCACACTATGTTTCTTTCTTTTAGGGCGAATCACTTCATTATCTTTTTCTCTGTTGAGGAAGGAAGATATATTAAGGAGAGAGAGAGGTTTCAAGAAAGAAAAAAACTGCCTCTCTACCAATTGCACGTTCTCATTATGTTTCTAACGTGCAGCAATTTTTTCTTTTTATTTATCTGTATTTAACTCCCTAGGTAACCTCTTTTAGGTTTTATCTCTTCTAAATGGGTAGGGTTAGTCCATATGGGCGACCCGTAATCCAAACCCAATATCCAACCGATGCAATAAATAACCAAATAGTAGCAATCAAAATAGTAGAGTTAATGTCATCTTGCACATAATTGCACTTGAGTATTTTTAGAGGTGGTCAAGGATTTATGTTATCTTGGGTTCAACTGCCTAAAGGTGAAGTTATTAATAATTTTTGTACTACATCTATCTCATAGAGTTCATATTGAGATGGTCACTTTGAAATTATGAAGACAATAATCACTCGGCAAAATCAGGTTTTAGTTATGCCCACTGCTGAAACTTGGTTCAATTATTGGAAAATGTTATGTTTGTGATCGTATTTGTTTGTGTAACCTGGTAGGTGTTTATGCCACATCATTTACTTTGCTTTTCAAATTAGGAAGTGATTTCAGTCGCTGATATATCACTGGAATACTTTCTTATAAAGACGTGGTTATACTGCATCTATGATCTAAACAAATATTTAGCAGCTGAGCTTTTACCTTTAGCAGTCGGGTTGAGTGTATGGATGAGTTTCTATATTTTGTTTTGGTTTTAATATTTTTATATGGTCCAAACATATTAAAAGTCAATGTGGACTGCCATGCCAGAATTTTTCACCGAATAGTTTGATAATTTGGTACTATTTATATGCAATATGCATAGTTGAGTGACTTTCCTGTTATAAATGAAAGAAAAGTAAATCAAAATTATCTAGCCCAAGCGCTAATCAATAGCCAATATGGCTTTTTACGGCATACAATCCAATCCAAATACCAATCAATAGCCAATATAGCATATTGCGGCGTGCAACCCGATTCATATATCACTCACAATACGGCTCTACGACCCAATCAGTCAACAACCTCTTAAGTCTCAGGGGCTCAGAATCTCATGGAACTCAGCACAAACAGTATTACATATGGAATACAATAACGTGTGATATAACAAACAATTAATGTAAAAAGACTGAGATACGACATGCAAATGAATGACCGGGTAAATAATTGTTGTTACAACATACAACTCAAAACAGCAAGAATATCTCCATTATTTCTCAACCAAATAAGCACATAGCATAAACATGATTTCTAATATGAATCATAACTCAAATAATCAAGCGAGTAAAGAATACACGAATATAATAGAGCATGATACTAAAATAGGACTGGTAACAGTATAAAGTCCACTCAGATAATGAATACTCTGGTGCATGCACGCACGCCCGTCACCTAGCATGTGTGTCACCCCAACACATCTCATATAGCTCAATTCGAAGTTTAGATATGTTAGTTACCTCAAAGCATGCAAATCAATACTCCAAAACTCCCTTTCCATGCGAATCGGCCTCCGAGCGACTCGAATCTAGTCACAAACAACTTAATATCATCAAATAATACCATAGGAAATAACCCCAAGCAATAAAGCTTCAATCTTTATCAAAATCAAAAAATCAATCCAAAAAGTCAACATCGGGCCCGCACCCTGGGACCCAACAAAACTCACAAATTTCGAACACTCATTCAATTACGAGTCCAACCATACCAATTTCATCCAATTCCGACCTAAAATCGACCTTCAAATCATCAAATTTTATTTAGAAAGTTCTTACTAACATTCCCAATTTCTTCACTTAATTTCACCAATTAAATGCTAAAAATCAAGAATAGAATCATGGAATATAAATAAATTCGATTTAAAAGTACATACCCTAATCCAAATCATGAAAATCCTCTCCAAAATCTCGCAAAATTGAGCTCTCTAACTCAAATGTCATATATTAACCAAAACCCTTGAAATAGAGATGTTAAATAGTCTACATGGTGCATTCATCGCGATTGCGGGACCAATGTCGCGTTCGCGAAGCACAATCAAATAATTGCCCCAGAAAAGGCCTACGCAAATGCTAGACCTAGGACGCGAATGCGATGCACGACCATCCTAACACTACGTGAGCATGGACGACATCTCGCAATCGCGAAGGCTTACAGCTTGACGCCCAGCTGAACTCCCCCTTCTGCGTGAACGCGACTACCCTTGCACTATCGTGATGGCCACTGCCATCTAAAGCTTCACGAATGTGAAGAGCATTTCACATGCGATCCATAACACCCTACGCTATCGCGGCTCCCTTCTCGTGATCGCGAAGAAGAAAACCAGACATCAGAATCAGCTATGCCAAAACGTAGAGAAATGGTCTGAAACACACCGAAGCCCCCGAGACCTCGTCCGATCACACCAACATATCCCAAAATATAGCAGGACCCTACTCAAAGCCTTAAATCACACAAAACAACATCAAAACCATGAATCGCACCTTAATTCAAGCCTAATGAACTTCGAACTTCCAAAACTCATGTTGAATCTCATCACTAGCCCGGAATGACCTCAAATTTTGCATACAAATCTCAAATGACACAGCAGAACTATACTATCTCTCATAACCAAAATACTAACCCGATGCCATCAAAGTCAACTCCTGGTCAAACCTATCAACCTTCCAAACCTTCAACTTTTCAACTTTCACCGAAAAGCTCCATATCAACCTACGGACCGCCAAATCCAAATCTGGGCACACGCCTAAGTCCAAAATCACAATACTAAGCTACTAGAATCAACAAAGTACCTCTTCGGAGTCATCTTCACAAAAGTCAAACTCTTGTCAACTCTTACAACTTAAGCTTCCAACCTTGGGACTAAGTATCTCAATTAACCCCAAAACCTCCCCAAGACCAATTCAACCGCCCCGATAAGTCACATAACCACAAATGAACATAGAAGAGAAAATAAATAGGATAAGGGGATATCTGCTCTACATCTCTTGTTCGATCTCCCAAGTAGCTTCCTCGACCGGCTGACCCCTCCAATGGACCTTCACTGATGTTATATTCTTCGACCCAACTTCCGAACCTGCCGATCCAAGATGGACATCGGCTCCACATCATAAATCAATTCCCCGTCTAGTTGCACCGTGTTGAAGTCCAGAACATGTGACAGATCACTATAATACTTTCAGAGCATAGAAACATGAAACACTGGGTGAACTCCCTATAGACTAGGTGGCAAGGAAAGTCTGTGGGCCACCTCTCCAACTCTCTCAAGTACCTCAAAAGGAACAATATACCTACGGCTCAACTTTCCCTTCTTCCCGAACCTCATCACACCCTTCATGGGTGAAACTCTGAGTAGGACCGTCTCGCCCACCATATATGCAACATCATGAGCCCTTCTATCGGCATAACTCTTCTGCCTGGACTGCGCTATATGAAACCGCTCCTGAATCAACTTCACCTTCTCCAAAGCATAATAGACCTAATCAGTGCCCAACAACCTAGCCTCACCATGCTCAAACCAACCGACCGGAGAACGACACTGCCTCCCATATATGGCCTTATAAGGAACCATCTGAATACTTGACTAATAGTTGTTGTTGTAGGCGAACTCTGCTAATGGCAGAAACTGATCCCATGAACCCCCAAAATCAATAACACAGGCACGTAACATGTTCTCCAAGATTTGGATAATGCGCTCGAACTATCCGTATATTTGGGTATGGAATTTTGTACTCAACTCAACCTGTGTGCTCAACTCACGTTGCACTGCGCTCCTAAAATGTGATGTGAACTGAGTTGCCTCGATCTGAGATAATAGACACGGGCTCACCATAAAAGTGAACAATCTCACGATTATAAATCTGAGCAAGCTGCTTTGAAGAATAGGTAGCATGATTAGAATGAAGTGTGCGGACTTGGTCAGTCTATCTACAATGACCCACACTGTATCAAATCTATTCAAGGTCCATGGAAGTCCAACAAAAAATTCCACAGTGATACGCTCCCACTTCTACTTCGAAATATCAAGACTCTAAAGTAAACCACCGGGTATCTGATGCTCGTACTTCACCTGGTGATAGTTCAAACACCGAGTAACATACTCAACAATATCCTTCTTCATCCTTCGCCACCAGTAGTGCTGCCTCAAATCCTAATACATCTTCGTGGCACCTGAATAAATGGAATACCGCGAACTATGGGCCTCCTCCAATATCAACTCTCGCAACCCATCCACATTTGGAACATAGATCCGACCCTCCATCCTCAATACCCCATCATCACCAATAGTAACCTCCTTAACATCACCGCATTGCACTGTGTCCTTCAAGACAAGAAAATAGGGATCATCATACTGGCGCTCCTTGATGTGCCCAAACAAGGAAGACTGTGAAACCATGCAAGCAACAACCCGACTAGGCTCCGAAATTTCCAACCTCATAAACTGATTGGCAAAATCCTGAACATCCAATGCTAATGGTCTCTCCCCAACCAGAATATAAGCAAGACTACCCATGCTCTTAGCCTTCCTACTCAAGTCATCGGACAGCACATTTGCCTTCCCCGGGTGATAAAAACTGGCGATACCGTAATCCTTTAGTAGCTCTAACCACCTTTGTTGCCTCAAGTTCAGATCATTTTTCTTGAATAAGTTCTAGAGACTCTTGTGATCCGAGAATACCTCACAAGACACGCCGTAAAGATAGTGCCTCCAAATCTTGAACGTGTGAACAATGGCTTCCAACTCCAAACCATGTACAGGGTAGTTCTTCTCATGGGGCTTTAACTGACGCAAAGCATAAGCAATAACTCTACCCTCCTGCATCAACACGCATCTAATGCCAATCCGCGAAGCATCCCAATAGACTATGTAATAACCCGATCCTGAAGGTAGAACTAGAACTGGAGCCATAGATAAGGGTGTCTTGAGCTTCTAAAAGCTCTCTTCATACTCATCAGACCACATGAATGGGACACCCTTCTAGGTAAATCGAGTCAAAGGTACAGCAATGGATGAGAAAGCCTCCATAAAATGGGGATAGTACCCGGCCAAACCAAGGAAACTCTGGATCTCAATAGCAGAAGACATTCTGAGCCAACTCTAAATTGTCTCAATCTTCTTTGGATCCACCTTAATCCCCTCAGTGGATACCACATGACCCAATAATGCCACCAAATTAAGCCAAAACTCACACTTAGAGAATTTGGCATATAGTTTCTTCTCCCTTAAAGTCTGGAGCACCATCCTCAGATGTTGCTCATGATCCTCCTAGTTGCATGAATACACCAATATATCATCAATGAAAAATATGATGAAGGAATCAAGATATGGGTGGAACACGTTGTTCATCAAGTGCATAAAAGCTGTTAGGGAATTTCCCAAAAGACATCACCAAAAACTCATAGTGACCATAGCGGGTCATGAAAGCCGTCTTTAGAATATTTGAATCCTAGATCTTCAACTGATGATATCTCGATCTCAAATCAATCTTCGAGAACACCCTAGCACCCTGAAACTGATCAAATAAGTCATTAATGAGTGGTAGTGGGTACTTGTTCTTAACTATAACTTCGTTCAACTGCCTGTAGTCAATACACATCCTCATAGTACCATCCTTATCAAGTATCTCCTGTAACTGTTCCTTAAACTCTATAGGTGCCATGTGATATAGTGAAATAGAGATGGGCTGAGTGCCCGACACCAGATCAATACCAAAATCAATGTCCTTATCGGGTGGCATGCCCGGTAGGTCTGTTGGAAGCACATCTGGGAAGTCTCTCATTATCGAACCGGCTCAACAGTAGGAGTATCACCACTAACATCCCTCAGGAAGGCCAAGTACGCCAGACATACTTTCTCAACTATCTGTCGAGCCTTCATATATGAAATCACTCTCCTAGGAAAATGATTCAGGGAGCCTCTCTACTCCAACCTCGGCAACCCCGGCATCACCAACGTCACAGTCTTAGCATGGAAATCAAGGATAGCGTGATATGGCGATAACCAATCCATGCCCAAAATTACGTCAAAATCCATCATGCTGAGTAATAAAAGATCAATTCTCATCTCATAACCCCCAATGGTCACCACACATGACCGATATACACGGTTCACCATAATAGAATCACCCACCAGTTTGGATACATGAACATGCATAACTAAGTAATCATGAGGCATATCCAAATAACGAGAAAAGTATGATGACACATATGAATAAATGGAACCAGGGTCAAATAATAATAAAGCATCCCTGTGGCACACTAAAACAATACATATGATCATGGCATAGGAAGCAACTACCTCTGGCCTGGTGAGAAAAGAATAACAATGGGCCAAACCACCGCCTGGGTGACCTCCCCCTCTAGGGTGACCTAGACCCGTAAGACCCCACCCCGAGCTGGCTGAGCGGGTGATGTAGCAACTGCCACGGAAGTCATAGTTTGACCTCCCGACTGCACAGGACCTCTGATAAGACGGGGTCAATACCTCCTCATATGCCCCAACTCCCCACACTCGTAGCAACCTCGACCTAGGGATGACTACGGTGGCTGAACTCGACTCCGTGAACTAGAATAGCAACAGGAAGAACCTGGTACTAATGGATTGCGATAAGAGCTCTGAGCTGGGAGTGCACTGAAGGATGACTAAAATGTACGAGTGTTATATAAACCATGGCTAGCTGAAGAACCACAAGGAACCTTATGAGCTGTCTGAGCGGGCCTAAAAAGGCAACCCCTATTGTGATGTGACTGACCTCCAAACAAGGTACCACCAAAACCACCTGAACCATGGGGCCTCTTGCCCTCTCGCTCATCACGCTCAAGCCTACGAACCTGCTCCAAACATCTAGCAATCTCGACCACCTAGTCAAACCTATAATTCCTCTCCGCCTCACGAGCCAAACTGTAACACGGGCCATAGTTGAGGCGATCAATGAACCTCTTGATCCTCTCTCTCTCAGTGGGAACTAAACATATGGAATGACAGGCCAAATCTACGAATCTCATCTCGTATTGAGAACAAGTCATATCTCCCTAGTGTAGTTGCTTATAATCTCTATGCAGCTCCTCTCTGCGAGTCCGTGGAACAAACTTCTATAAAAAGAGAACTAAAAACTAATGCAATGTAAGTAGGATTGCACTGGCTGGCCTGCCCAGCTCATAAGTCTGCCACCATCTATAGGCTACCCCTATCAGCTAAAAAGTAGTGAAAGCAACTCCATTAGTGTCCACACTACCCGCTGTGCAAAGTGTTACATCCCGCATTTTCGTACATTAAAGTTTCATCGTAAGTTAATCGATGTAAGTTCAGGAATGAGACTATTTTGGGATTATAAGTATTATGCTACTTCAAACAAGTGATAAGTAAATTCGTGAAGGTGAGAGGGTAAGCAGATTGAAGGAAGTGAATTTCGTTGAAGTTTGACATTTTGGGATAAATACGGTCCAAGCTACAATACCTGGTATTTATGGATTAGTGTAATACAATGTACCACATGACCATGATAGTGAGGTGTATAAGGTATGCTAAAAGTGAGTAGTATTTTAAGTAATTTGAGATAATTCTTAATTATGTGGATAATTGGGTTACTTAATGATTTTGGTGGGAATATTAGCTGAGAAATTAAAGTTCTTTGGGATAAAGATTAAGGACACTTTAACGTGGCAGGCTTTCCTTAGGGAAATGGTGACTATTAAGTTCACATAAAAGTGTCAATATTTGGGAAAGTCTTTGGCCAAGTATCCTTTATCAAGTGGGGCCCACACCTCTATAATAAGGAGCCTTTCGAATTCCTTCATTCATTTGAGGAAAGAGATCATATGGATCTGCCATGGCATACATAAATTGCTTTCAACATTAGTTTGACTTCTACATGAATATTTCCTTATGTTTAAAATGGAAGAAGGCTTCAGAAAGAGGTAAATGATGAGATCTTCAACAATAATAACGGATCTATTTCAGCAAATTCATACGATATTATGAAATAGCATCGTAAGATGCAATTCTAAGAGAATACGGTACAATCTTCCTCAAGAATATTATATGGATTTTTTCCTACTTCGATCCGCCGTTATGTGATTTGTCGCAATTGAAGTGTGTTATAGGGATTGTCAATAGAATCGGCTCAGGTATGTTAAGGCTATCCCTTCTTTCTTTTCGCATGATCTATACGACACAAACGAAACGAGAAAATGCACAACTTCCATAAATTACTCTATTCGTAGAAGTATTAGAGGTGCCTATGTTCTTGAATTCCCATATGTCTTATTGTTCTATCGTTTGTTCATGGGTCTCAAAAAATACGTATGTTGATAAAGTTAACTTCATGATATTATTCAAAGGCATAATGGTCTTATGACATTCTAGGAGATTTTATTGACGTACTTCTCATGCATTGCATTCATTTATACATGTACATTGACCCATGATCAGATGGCGTTATATACATATGTATGTTATATGTATATGGGATGTGGAAAAAGGTTACGGCGTTATATACGCACCACCACCTGATCAGCTGGTATACGTTGATGATTTTGCCCACAGTGGCCGAGATGATATGATGGGATGCCCTCAGAGGCTTGATGATGTTATGAACATATGTACCTATGCACAACATGACATTTATACGCATATGCATGGCATTATACATATTAATGATTCACAGAGTTATTCAGACTTACATGTCGAGTCTTTTACTCCATGTTTCTCTCATGTCTATTATTTACTAATTTTCATCCCTTACATACTCGGTACATCATTTGTACTGACGTCCCTTTTGCCTGGGGATGCTGCATTTCATGCCCGCAGGTCCAGATAGACAGGTTGAGAGTCCTCCAAGTAGGCTATCAGCTCAGTGGAAGGTTTTGGTGCGCTCCATTTTGCTTTGGAGTTACTTATTTGGTCAGTATAATTAGGACCTGTATTGATTGGTATAGCGGGGACCAATCCCGACCTTTATATTACTTATGTACTCTTAGAGGCTTGTAGACAGATGTCATGTATACAGATACTTGTATGGCCTTGTCGGCCTATATTTTGAGTTTACAAATGATCATGTGGCCTTATAGGCCCGTATGTTACGTGTATAAGTTTCTATATCAAGTTGGGTCATTTTATGTCGAGTGTTTCCTCATATTTTATTCTTGTTGCCTCATACGTCCCTTTTGTCCCACTTACCCATGATGATGTAATATGAAAGATACGTTACGTTAGTATTCGGTTGAGTAAAGCACCAGGTGCCGGTCTCTACCCCCATGTTCGGGGCGTGACATAAAGAATCCGATGACATCGGTCCAGAAAATCCTGAGCATCCTATGACTCTTCTCCATTGAACTGGGGCGGATCAAGCTTTCTAAACCGTTCCAATATCCTCTGCTCCTCATCAATCATAGGTGGGCCAACCTCGGCCCGAGCAGCAACCACTAGCTGAATTGGTAATACCCCTGGTGTCTCATAACCCCGAGCTAGCAGCTTCGGAGTACGGCCGGCGTGAGACTGGGTACCTCTCCCAGCTTGTGAGGTTGCTAGTGCAACTAGTGTCGTACCTGCTTGATCCAAGCCCGTGCAAACACTCAAGATCTGAGTCAATGCCTCCTAAAGACCAGGTATAATAATAGGTACCGCCGGTGTCTGAGATGGACCCACCGACTCAAAAATATCTGGAACCTGCTCCTTCACTGGTGGCTCCACAGGTGTTGCTCTAGCTATTGTGCGAGCCCTACCTTAGCCCCAACCTCTCGCAGCCCTAATTAATGGTACCAGTGTCTGTCCGCCTGATCCATCTAAATGTGTCCTCGCCATCTATGAGAGAATAGAAGAGTGAAAGTTCAGACTTCAGAATTAACAAATCCGCACGACAAGAATGCAAGAAGTTGTCACACCCTAACCTCGAGGGGGGGGGAGGCACAGGATGCGCGAAGGCCCGTGCGAACCGACTTCTGATCTTACATATTTTTTTATTCACAAACCTGGGTAACTAACTTCTCCTAGTTATGACACCAGAATTTAATTGTGTACAACTAATTAGCAAAATAAACATTGTCATTTCATACACATTTTTCACTGTAATAAAGTCATAATATCATTTTCTACATACAACCAAACTTTAGTCTGCAAACCTCTAATAGAACCAAAAGAGTTAAATATAGACTTAACTTGGTCAGGACAGGGCTCCACCGTACCCAAAATATCTAGGATATATGCATTAGTACCTATTGACTTGGAACAGCTACTCCAAATGAGTGGAGGGCAATGGCCAACCGCTGGAACAAACACCTTATTGAGGAGGGATATCACCTAGTCTATCTGTACCTGTGGGCATGAACACAACGCCCAAAAGAAGGCATCATTACAAAAAATGTACTGAGTATATAAATCTGGTAACATACTTGTAAACCGAAAACATAACATAGGAGATACGATTTTACGACTTCAACCTGAGTACCGGTGGCAAGATATCGGGGAACGTACAATGTATAACCTCAAATCATGAATGCATGCAAGTATTGTAAAAGAATAAAGTCACTCTTCGAGGACATATCATCTCGTATCAGGTGATATTCAGCCTCTCTTTGGGGTATATCACATCAACACCCTACCTAGCCACACATGGGCTTGGTAATATTATCTCTTACTCGACCTTACATGGGCTCGGTAGTTACTTATATCACATCATTTCATACCCAGACAAATATGGGCTCGGTATTATCTAACATCATGTTATTCCATACCCGGCTACACATGGCTCGAAACCATCTCATGTTACGTTATTCCGTACCCGGCCTCACATGGGCTCGATAACACTCGTTTCCACGTCTTTCCATATCCGGCCACATATGGGCTCGGTAACATTTTATATCCTTTCATACCCGAATCGCATGGGCTCGGTAAATCACAATATGTATAAATGTATATATTTAAATGCAACAGACGTTTAACTTACATCGACTTCTAAAATTAAACTTAGAATAGATTGCACCTTATAGCCTTACGGTGCCATTCGGAAATATACATAACTCAAAAGAAAGCGCTATCGGTAACAATAAACAAGAACATGGAAAACTTTACCATGGAAGGCTCAAGACAGTGAAGTTTACATTATATGGATCATTTAGAAAGAAACACTTATATCAAGTCATGCCAAGAAGGAAATACTACCTTACTTACCTTTTTGAAGTACCAGTTACACCTTCTGGGTTCCCACCTTCCTATAACGGAAAGCTTTACTTCTAAGGAATCTTCAAATTCAAGATAACAGAGGAACGTTTGATACAGGAAAGAATGAGAGAGCTTTACTCTAATCTTGTCACTAAGTTGCCTTTTGATTATAGCCCCGAATCATTTACGGAATTTCTTAGGAGACTTGAGAGCTCTTTAGGTGAGTTAAAGTGGGTGATACTTTCTAGAATTTAAGAGAATGAGTTGCACTGCCTTTTTATACCCCACCAAGCACAAGAATTTCTGCCATTCCACATGCAAAACGGGTCGCCCTGCCCCGATTACAACACCCAGTGGCAGCTGACGCAAGTCTAATAAAAGCGTGTAATCCCTTTTGTCCCCCTAGGTGTCGCTGATCGATTGGCCAGACTAGAAAACAAGCTTATTAATTCTGAACTTTTACATGTGGGGTGTAACAAAAGTGAAGTTTCCTAATAGTTCGGTAGCCCCTTGAAGATAAGCACAGACGTCTCCGTAACGATCTGTAAGACTCTACTAAAATTTCTCATGACTAGTGAGATCTAACCAATCTAGTATGTTGATACCAACTTGTCATGTCCAACTCCTACCGGATCCGCGATGGCGCTTGACTCTACTTGCTAGGCAAGCCAACAGTTTCACAATAACAATGATTCAATAAAATAGTAATTAATGAACTCAACAACGAAAATATCATGAAATAACTACGAAACAACAGTAATACCACTACAACCATCCCAATAATCTGGTGTCAACGAGTACATGAGCACTACTGAATATCAAAATACAGGGCTGAATCCCCAATACAACTGTATGAACAATATAACAGTAATAACTGAAGTAAATGAAATTCAAGGTCTGCGGACGACATAGCAGCTACCTCGTAGTCTCCCAAAAGCTAGTATCAACACAACTCTAGTAATCACCACGTCCGAAAGTACCTGGATCTGCACACAAAGTGCAGAGTGCAGTATGAGTACAACCGACCACATGTACTCAATAAGTAACAAACCTAACTTTGGGTTGAATGCATTGACAAACTAAGAAGAAACAGTCAAAGACCAATATCAATAACCAGTAACAACTCAGGATATAAAGAAAATAGTATAAGTAAATAACTCAATGATATCATGCTCAGTTCGTTCATATTACAGAAATTTAGACATGTTTTCCAAGTATAACAGTTAAAGCCCAACACAGATAAATATTTTATTTACCAAATAGCATGAGAAAAGTACATCTCTATTCCTACATGTCGAATATACATTTCAAGTCAATATCGTCACAGTAGGACTATCAAGAATGACCACACTCAGTACACTCACAATGCCTGGCATAAAACCCCTCAATATCACACATACAACAACATTCAATACAGTACGGGTGCCTGGCATAAATAGCCCTCACCAAAGCACGTGTGTATATATATATATATATATATATATATATATATATATATATATATATATATATATATATATATATATATATATATATATATATATGGCTCACAATCTCATAGAACTCAGCCCAAGCACTATTACATATGAAATACAACAACGTGTGATGTAACAAACAATTAATGTACAGAGATTGAGATATGATATGCAAATAAGGAATCATGACTGAAACTTACAACATACAACTCAAAATAGCAAGAATATCTCCATTATGTCTCAACTAAATAAGCACGTATCCTAACCATGATTTCTAACATTAATCATAGCTCAAATAATCAAGCGAGTAAAGAAAGCACGGATATAATAGAGCATGATAGTAAAATAGGGCTGGTAACAGTCTAAAGTCCCGCATCATGAATACTCCGGTGCATGCACGCACGCCTCTCACCTAGCATGTGCGTCACCCAAACACGTTTCATATAACATAGTTCCCAAGATTAATTACCCTCAAATCCAAGTTTAGATATGTTACTTACCTCAAGACGTGCAAATCAATACTCCAAAAAGCTCTTCCCACGTGAATTCCTCCGAACGACTCGAATCTAGTCACAAACAACTTAACATCATCATATAATACTGTAGAAAACAACCTCAAATAATAAATCTTCGATCATTATCAAAATCAAAAAGTCAATCCCGGGCCCTTACCTCGAAACCCGACAAAACTAACAAATTCCGAACATCCATTTAATTACGAGTCCAATTTCACCCAATTTTAACCTCAAATCGACTTTCAAATCATCATTAAGAAATTTTTTTACTAAAATCCCCAATTTTCACTTAATTTCATCAATTAAATGCTAAAAACAATGATGGAATTATGGAACATAAACAAATCCGAGTAAGAAAAATACTTATCCCAATCCAAATCGTGAAAATCTCCTCCAACATCGCCCAAAATCGAGCCCTCTAACTTAAAATGTTATATATTAACCAAAACCCTCGAAATAGAGATGTTAAATAGTCTACCCATGTGTATTCATCGCGATCGCGGGACCTAAGTCGCGATCGCGAAGTACAATCAATCATTGCCCCAAAAATGGCCTAGGCGAATGCGAGACCCAGGATGCGAACGCGTTGCACGACCATCCTGAATCTACGCGGACGCGGGCGGCATGTCGCTATCAGGAAGGCTTATATCCTGACGCCCAGCTGAATTCCCCCTTCTACACGAACGCGACTGTCCTTCCGCGGTCGCAATGGCCATTGGCGTCACCACTTAACGAACGCGAAGAGCATTTCGCTTGCCATCCATAACACCATATACGATTGGTGCTCCCTTCTCGCGATCGCGAAGAAGGAAACCAGACATCAGAATCAGCTATGCCAAAACATGAAGAAATGGTCTGAAATCCATCCAAAACACATCTGAGGCCCCCGGAACCCCGTCCAATCACACAAACCAATCCTAAAACATAACACGAACGTACTCGAAGCCTCAATTCACACAAAACAACATCAAAATCACGCATCGCACCTCAATTCAAGCCTAACGAACTAGTGAACTTTCAACTTCCCAAACTCATGCCAAATCACATCAAACCAACCCGGAATGACCTCAAATTTTGCATCAAGTCTCAAATGAGACAACAGACCTATATCAAATCTCGGAACCAAAATCTGAATCTAATACCATCAAAGTCAACTCCTAGTCAAACCCTTCAACCTTCCAAACCTTCAACTTTCCAACTTTCGCCAAAAAGCTCCATATCAACCTAAAGACCTCCAAATCCAAATCCAGATACACGCCTAAGTCAAAAATTACAATACGAAGCTATTGGAATCATCAAAATACCATTTCAGAGTTGTCTACACAAAAGTCAAACTCCGCTAAACTCTTACAACTTAAGCTTCCAACCTTAGGACTAGATGTCCCAATTCACACCAGAACCTCCCCGAAATCAATCCAACCATCCCGACTAGTCACGTAACCATAAATGAACATAGAAGAGGCAATAAATAGGAGAACGAGGCTACAATACACAAAACGACCGGCCAGATCGTTATAAATTTTCTTATAAATTACAAGAAGCGTTTCATATCAAAGTTATTTTTCTCTATAAATAGTTATTGTTCATGGCTCTATCAAGGCACTCGTGACGAATAGATGAAATACATTTAAGTTCAAAAATATAATTCAAAATCAAGTTTTTATGCTCTTGAATCAAAATAAAGTCAAGCTCACCAAAATAGTTTAAATTCCTATTGGAAAGAATGGAGATTAGATTTTAATATTAAATCAAATAGTATTTATTATATTTGTTTTCTCAATTTTATGATCTTATATATTTTCTTAACGCAAATTTGTTGTTAGAATGTGAGTAGTAGCATGAATTCAAAATGTCAGGTGCAACGTAACACCTCTGACCAGTCTTGGAGGAGGTGACATCAGTTTGTAAAGATGGCGGCGCTCTTCATTATCCATTCAAAGATTTGTAGACCTTTTTTTAAGATAACGTGTCAGTCTCTGGGGGATGGACGTGTCAACAGCCCACTTCTTCCTTTTGGCTGCGACCCCACTCTGGAAAAAGATCTTTGCTCAGACCCTTCCGTCTTCCAGCTTCCGCATTCTGCTTCCAAAATCCCCATCGCTCACAAAGTAAACTCTTTTAAACTCTGCTAAACTGCAAATTAGTTATGTGCTTCGTTGTTACATTCAGTGGTGTGTGTGTATTTATTTAATTATTTATTTATTTATTTATTTTATCTGAGTTTATATGTTTTGGTCTCGGGTGGTGAGTGGGAGGGTCTTGGACCTCTTGGTTTCAAGGCTTGATATTTTGACTGTCTTAAGTGTGTCTTCATTTCTAGAAAGAAGTGCATTGTCATTCACTCTTTTCCCCTTATTTTTAGAGATTTTTGTGAGGAGCTTTTCAGTATGTAAGGCTTTTCTAGTTTGGTGTGATAGGAAATGGAGCGTGGAAAATGTTCCTATTATATGTTTTCCAGCTTTTATACACTTTCAAGAAACAGTTCACAATAATATGGAAAAGACTATCACTGTTTTATCAATGGGGACTTCTCTCTTATCATAAGTATCACTGTTTCATCCCTTTTTAGGCTTCGGAAAAGAGTCCCTTTAGAGTATAAGGTATTGCCCTAGTACTAGATTTAGAGTCATCATGTATACGGTTGTGTCATTAATTAGGAAATTTTCAATACTCGCCCATCATGCACCTTATAGTGTTAGTAAATCAGTGCTTCATCATACTAAAAATTTGATATTAAAAGAGTATCGTTAAGATTAATTTCAATTTTTGCACTAATTAATGATAGTTTAATTTACTTCCTAACTTGCATCTGTTGATTATAGTGAGAAAAAACAAAGTTACATCTTATAGTGTAGTTGGAGAGGTGGACTGGAACAATGATGACGGCTGTAAAGTTAAGAAAATGAAATTCTCTGTCAGTCTCGAGGAGGTTAGTCATAACTCATACTATCAAAGAAGCTTCCATTATTAACAGACATTTTGTAGTGATCGAAGACATATCTATAGTAAAATTACGCTGAATTTACTCAATATGGAAAGATGAATTAGTGTTGAATATTAGTTCTGATTCACCTGGTCTCAAGTTACCTGGTAATTTCCATTGTTATTTAAACTGTATGAAAAATGTGGGAGAAATTCTCTGCCTTACTCCCATATAGTCTCCGTAGCAAATCATATTGGTCGATTCTGTTCAATGATCGAATTATCAAGATAACTCTAGAAGATATTTAGCTAGCTAGGTCTCGATCTGAAAAAATAAACCATGGTTTCACTGGTTTTACTACACTGGACATTTTCAGAGATGACTGAACTGATTGGGCAGTGGCAAGTCTGCAACTGTTCTATTTCCTCTTGCATTATAACTAAGGATAAATGCCTTTTAGTTTTGTTGCTCCCAAGTTTGAGGAACCGGTTTTCCCAATAACTGTGGTATATTTTTCTATGTTGTGGTTCAGTATTATTGCCTTATACGAGAAAGTTCTAAGTTTTTGTCAAATATATCTGGTGCACTCTTATTGAAAGCTGTAATTTGTTCAGTCTGTGAATTTACATCTCTACCAGGATTTTGAGGACTTGAACGTTTATGCAGATGGCGTTTATTTGACTAGTTTGGGAAGTATAGATGGGACTGTTTCTTGAATTGGTCAACACTGTTATGATCGTGCTGATCAAGCCTTTGTCACTGCTCAAGTTCACTTGCTTCTTTGGTGTGAGAACGATATGCATTGTTATCCAAACCTGGACAGAGCTGCTGAGAGCTGCTATGGGTTTTCATGCCAGCTTACTCTGGAGACTGATAATTTGGGCTATTGCTATTCTGTCCCTGCCAATACGAAGTTTAACTGCTCTACAGAGGGAAAGGATGGTCAGTTTCATTTTGCAAAAATTTCTTGTGTTTCCTTCTAACATTTTAGTTTTTGAGATGTTGCTGAAACATGTTTTTTTTCTTCCATTTTGTATGTTTTATTTATCCTGCTGCTTCCTTCCTCAGATTCTGGTCCGCCTCTTGTTAGTAAAAGACACATAACAAACATATGTATGGATCCGATTTGTGTATATATAACCCTGTTACGCTTGTTTCCTTGTTAATTGTTTTTGATTGGAGACCCTCAGTGTTTCTCCTCTGGGGGCTTCTAGTGGAGACCTGAAGGCTCTTTTTTTTTTAATTGTTCTGGATTTCATAGTTTTTCAAGGATGCTTTTATAATTAAAAAATAGCGTTCTGAAATTTGATGCTTGAATTTTAATGTCAAAATCATTTATAAGGCCCACTTGATAATGCTGTCATTAATTTTTCTTCCTCGGTACCGAAGCTTCTAAATGGAGAGATCTGCAAGCTGGAATTGTGTTAGCAGAAGAAATCTGAAGGAAGAGGAGTAGGGGTGTTGACAAGATACTTTAGTTAGACCTTTTGTGGAGGGGAACCATAACCTTTTCTACCATAGAGGATCGGTTCTGCTTTTCCTTTTAGTTAGACCTTGCACGTAGTCCTGCATATTCTCTTAGATTTCACAGGCAGCTGTAATTTCACCTGCTGTCTTCATGGAATGATTTCTCAAGTGAAAGAGTCATGTTTAAGTACTTTAGTATCATTACGGCACTTCTGTCATATTCCCCATTGAACCAAAACTTTAATGCCACATTAACTTTGAAATTCTCTGCCGTGTTAGTAGTTGAAAGCTACTACTTTCTTCCCTATAAAGATCTGTTGCATTCAAATCGGCAGGTTCTTCATTCAGACCTTGGCAGTAAAAAACTTTTAGTTTATTAGGATATTACGGGATGCAAGAAGAATCACCTATAATGGCTGTCTTACTATACTCTCTTTATATCTAGCTTTTCCTTTTCGTTTAGTATCACATATATCTAGTTAATGATATGTGTTAAATGCATACTCTTCATTTTGAGGAGTTATGGTATGACTTGATTTTCTCAACTGACATGAGTAGAATACATGTGCAGCTGGAAATGCATCTTCAGCAAATGCAGACAGAGATAGAGAACCTTGTATGGGAAAGGAAGGAACATAAGAAGAGACTGCAGGTAGCCATCAAAGATAAAAAGATAATGCAGGTCATGTTAGCAGAACTTGAGGATGAACATGATGAGGCGATACTCAAAATTGAGCAATTGGAGGGCCAGGTTGATATATCTTTTCCAATTTTCTTTGTCAATTGGAGGGCCAGGTTAATATTCTATCAAGGAAGTGTAACATTTGATTTAACTTAGGAAGGAGAGGAGCTGAATAGACAAAGAGTTTACATGATCACTGCTTCCCTCTATGAATTAGAGATTCGTTTTGAATCTGTGTCTTTCAGGGCATTGGATGAATAATGGATGTTTAGAAATATAGGGACCAAGAATGAGAACAAAGAGCAATGTGATTATGGTGACCATTCAGCATTCTGTTAATGGGTGCTGGGTCGATAGTTAATTTAGAGGAAAAAGGCAGAAGGAAGGATAATAGTCTATGAATAGGCGTGTTCGTTGTGTTTTGCACGCTTAATTTTCTGAGTTGCACCTTATCCTCTTATGTTTTACGACATACCCAACCTATTTATTTCTTTACAAAACCATAAAAGAATTCGTTTTGTTAAAAAAAAGCCTTCCATTTCTAGACTTAAAGGGCAAGTAAGAGGCAAAATAGGATGGGGAATATTAGAAGAAACTTCCATAGACGTGCATTTTTCACAAAATACCATCAGCAATATATAGTTGTTAAAAAGCTAGAACTTAACCAAAAGCCACAAGTACATGCTTCAAGGGCTCATATTTCCCTCCTTGTTCTTGCTTTCACATCATATTGCGTCTGAAAAGTCCTGAATAGCATTTTGTTTCATTATTCTTCACCAAACATTCCTGTTTGCATAGTTGTGTCCTTGACGTTGATTTCTCATCCGTTTCTTATGAATATCAATTATACCACGGTAACCTAGAAAAATTACGTATCGGGTATTTAAATCTTACAGCTATTCAATTGCCCTTGGAAGTGTTCAGGACCCAGACTCAAGTTGACTAAAGTTAATAGTAAGGGATGTCAATAAAGGCAGGGACGCCTTAAGTGAAGCTTTAACTGCCCATCTACCACTGTTTGCTGATTTTGCTCGTGCATTTGATTGAAATCATGATAGTGCAGCTTTTACACTACTAAACTTTAATTTATTGTCAGAACTCACAAAGTTACTTCTTTCTTTTCATTATTGAGTCAATGCAAACTGAGTTTGGGGTAGCTGCTGGATGTCCATCCCCTTAAGGTGGATGAGTTGGGATTCGTTTCTTAAGTGCTGTTTACCCTGCAATTCTGTGGGTGATGGGTGGAGGTCACACTTTTGGTTTTGAATAACCTTTTTATGTTCAGATCTTTATTTCTTGCTACTTGAGAAATGTTGGACTTATTAAGAGAGACATTGAGGTAGATTGATCACTGAAAATAGGTAGCTTCAAAATCTGTTATAATGGTCCTCTGAGTTCCAATTTTTCCTCTGCTCTTGATAATGCAACTTTTGAGACAGGAAAGACTGAACTTTGTATTTGATATAGCTGCAGGATCTGAAAGCACAAAATCAACGGTTGAATGAAAGTCATGGTAAAGCACTTTGGGACCACAGAGACCATGTTTATATAGGCAATGGCCAAATATTGCATGGCGACGGCAATGCAATTCCATCTTGGAGATCAAGTGGCATGGACAGTATGACCATTGACCACGAAAGAATGCAAGAAGCCCTGGAAGACAAAAGCAAAAGTGAAACTACGTTAAACCATGATTTTATGGGAGCTAGATCATGTCAATATGTCAACCCATGTACTCCAACCACCTCCGAGGATGTTGACGCAAGTAATGTGTTACACCAACAAAGGGAGCTAGCTTTTACACGGACCCTTTTTAGTGCAATATTGTCACTTTTAGTTGGAACGATCGTATGGAAAGCTGAAGATGGATGCATGCCTCTTGTCCTCGCGCTATTTACTGTCGTTGGCATGTCCTTGTGGAGTGTTGTCCAGTTTTTCTCAACCATCAAGAACAGACCCGCATCTGATGCAGTTGCTCTCTTAAGTTTTAACTGGTTTTTACTCGGAACGCTAACATATCCCACGTTGCCAAGGATCACTCCTGTATTTGCACCAGCTTTATGGAGCCTCTCTGACAGGGCTGTGGAGTTGCTTGGTTTCTAATCCTAAGCATACATTACACTGCTACGTTCCCTTTTCTGGGACTCTGTGTTTTTGTTCTTGCAGCTCGTACGGTAAACTTTTACATTAATCTTAGTTCTTTCTTTGGTTTGTATTATGAAAATCTTCTGGAATGCTCTGGCACTCGGAAGAGCTTGGTTTTGCTTCAACAGTTGTACAATATCTGTCTTTGGCAAAGCATAAATGTAATATTGGAGTAATAGTTAACTGACGCGACTATCTTACCCCTTTGTAGGAGTGGCAAACGGGCGGGTCGGATCGGATATGGTTCGGGTCGAAAATGGGTAATGAAAAAACGGATCAATTATCCGACCCAACCCATATTTAATACGATAAAAAACGGGTTAACCGGCGGATAATATGGGTTACCCATATTATCCATGAGTTCTTGCATATGATCACTTTTAGGAGAATTTTTAATCTCCCTAACTTGAGAAACCCCCAATTTGAAGCTTTACAAATGTAAAAGTTAGATCCATTGGTTATCCATTAGTTATCCATTTTCTAAATGGATAATATGGTTCTTATCCATATTTGACCCGTTTTAAAAAGTTCATTATCCAACCCATTTTTTAGCGGATAATATGGGTGGTTAACTGATTCCTTTGAACCATTTTGCCACCCCTACCCCTTTGTATGGACGTCAAATGACTATATAAATTACCTCTATTTGTGTGGCTCGTACGGGGTGCGCTATGGTAAAAGTTTACCTGCCATGTTTGTACTAAACCATGTAATTAAGGTGAAAATATGTATTATTAAATAATTATGATTTAGTGATACTATGTATGTAAGACATTATGTAATCAGGGGCGGACATACGTGGAGAGGTGGGGGTCACTGGCAGCATATAGGCTCGGGAAAGCCCATGTATATATTACGGTAAATACATCGAAGACCTCTATAATAATGTAATTGTGCCCCCACAAAACAAATACGTCCCATAGTAGCACTAGTTCAGCGGGCCGTTCGCTCACACAGTTTAATACTCCATATTTAGTAGTTAACTTGGTCTAATTCTTTTTAAATTCAAACATTATTTTAGTACTGTCACACCTCCTTTTTTACCCGAAAGGAATGTAAGGGAGTTTTTTCCAATTTAAGTGACAATCGAAGCGGGATTATTTATATCAAATTTAGAGTCGCCACTTGGGATAATTTATGGTGTCCCAAGTCACCTGTTTAAAATCCCGAATCGAGGAAGTTTGACTCTGTTTTACAGTCCGCGAAACACAGAAATCCGGGTAAAGAATTCTGTTAACCCGGGAGAAGATGTTAGGCATTGCCGGGTTCCGTGGTTTTAGCACGGTCGCTTTAATCATACTTGGCTTGATTAAATTGTTTAATTACATGTTTTAGAACCTATGTGTATTTACCTCTTTTAGTTAAGAAATTATCTTAAAACGGGTCACGCGCACGTGTACCCATTTGTTTGGCACGTCAAGAATCATGTCACGCGTACGTGTCCACAATTAATAACGTTTTGTTAATATTAAAGAAAGTTTAGTCGAAGTTGCGCGAACGCATACCCCGATTTTGTTTTTAAGATCGTAATTATGTCACGCGAACGTGTACACAATCACGATAATATATTAAATCGCGCCTAGAGCAAGCTACGAATATTTATGCTTATTTCTTAAAACTAATTTGCAATTTGATGTAAGGTTACTAATTATAAATGCATTGGGAAGATATGCTGAACTTTGATTATTTTGGAAAACAATTGGGCCAGCAGTAAGCCCACAAGGTTATTTGGTCAAAGAAATAACAGCACTGAAGCTGCTTGGGCTCGAAATTGAGCCCAGAAGTAACAAAATATCTTCACAGACCTTGCCAGGTCCGATCTTACCAGGGCTGTCTTATTATGGGCTAACATCAGGGCAGCAGTTTAACAGGAAAAAAAAAACCTCAACATTAAATCTCATTTTTTTTGTATTAACAGAAAACATAATGGATGATAATTGCTTAAGGAAATTGGGCTCGAAATTGAGCCCAAAAGTGAAAGAAGCCAAGGGCACGATCGGGCCTGATTTTAACCAGGCTGCTTCATATGGGCCAACACCAGGCCCAATTATTTTAACCAAAGAGCCTAATTAATGCTAAGGTTCCAACGAGGCCCGTTTACTCTAATGCACATATGGCAGAAATATTATGTAAATTCTGAAGATCAAAATACATAAACAACCATGATATGAGCCTTACTCCACTGTCATGCTATTTGTAATAACAATATGAACTTAAACATTAAATTACTCAATAATCACCATAATCTCAAATATGTAACAATTTTAACAATGTTGGAATTCTAGACAGTGAGCTGAATACATTCAGCAACCAAACAATGCACTTTTGAACATGTATAGCATACTGACCAGCATACTCTACCAATGAACTAATTTAAACATTCATACACTAAATATTACAACTAAGTCATAGACTTAACACCAGATCCAGAATGCTTAAACAAGGGTGAAAAGAAACTGTAAAGCTAAACAACTAGAAGAGATTGTAGGCAGAGAAAAAGATCTGAAGTTCAATTTCAAAACAACATGTTATAACTTCATTTCTTGTCACTCAAGGTTCATGAGGTACCTGGATACAGCAAAGAACAGAATGAAGTAAGAACTTCAGCAAGAAATAAGTAGAGGACAATAGCAAATTACAGCAGCACACAGCTTCAGCTTAATCCATACTCCAATTAGAAAACCAGAAATCCCAGAGAAAGTTTTCTAAGTTTTTTTTTTGATAAAAATCAAAAGAAAATAGAACCAGCTACCAATGAAATAGTAGCTGAACCTTTTTGAGTGTTTTTTAGGGTCTGAAAATTCTGCCTAATGAGTGAAGAAAAGGTTCTATTTATACTCTAAGAGGGTTGTTGTGTGCTCTCCAAGTCAGGGAATAATTTCCTTTGAAAGCAGCCTTCAAAAGCTTCTTTTTAACAGAATTGGACAACTGGCTGCTTCTAATTGGTTTCAGTATTTTGTACTGGCCAAATAGAGCCAGCTGCCCATGTTCTAGAAGCTTCCTAATGCCTTATCTGAAATTCTTGTACTTTCACTTTCCAATCGACCCCTCTAAATTCTGCTTATTACCCTTCCTACCCCCAAACCCTTTTTGCATTGAAATTAAAACAAACACAATTCCATGAACCCAACCCAGGGAACTCTGTGGTGGATTGAGGTAACTAGAAAGTGGCACCAAAATCTCTACCATTAACTTAATCATGCTAATAAATCAGTGGCTTTAAACATATAATTAAGTAATTAACGAAATAAAAGTGCAAAACTACAATTAATAAGTAACTATACTATTCTGATTAATCTTAAACCAAACAAACAAGATACACAAAAAATATGCTTTTAACAGACAACAATGTAAAGAAAACAGAAAGAAAATAAAATAAACATAAAAACAAAGTGAAGGCATGAATGAGGGATGTTGCTGAACATGGACGAATTTAAACAACTGCAACTAACATGCAAACTAATCTAACTAATGAACTATTAACAGAGGGGAGCGATACCTAAGTGCTCCAACGAATTGTTAGAAGAAAAGGATTTCCGGCAAGCTGGAGAAATTGCTACACACACACTGGCCGGATTTCTCCATGCGAGACAGTGTTGGTATGCAGCAAATAACTCCTACTGGCCGGATAAAAGAAACGAGGTGAGGCGAGGACAGACTAATGCGATCCAACAGAATTTGACCAAGGTTTTGTGGCCGTGAAATTATCAAAATTTGGGCAATTCTCAAAAGAAACTGACTAGCATAGGTTTCGATCCCAAACAGGCCAAAAATAAAGACAACTCAAACGAAAGGAAATTTTTACGTTTTTTGTGATTTCTATATTTAGATTTCATGGAGTTTGGGCATTTTTTTGGGAGAGTTAATGATGTATTTGGGCTGAGAGGAGGAAGGAGGTTGTAGGTTGTGAATTTGGGGCTATTTGGCGACGTGCCGCCGCCGTGAGGCGATTTCCGGCGGCGGAGGCGGTGAAGGGTTTGGGGGCGGCTAGGGTTTGGGGTTTGAAGAGACGGAGGGGAGGGGAATTGTCACGACCCGGATTTTTCACCCTTGGGAGTCGTGATGGCGCCTACTCGTGGAAGCTAGGCAAGCCGCGTATTGTAGAATTTCTAACTCATTTATTAGCCCTTTTTAACAATTTAAACTAACATATGATCAACAGTGAAACATTAACGATAAATAGAAACAAGCGGAAGACTTTATATGATAAATTAACCATAAAGAGTACGACTATGCCAACATACATCTCTACCCGGAATCCGGTGTCACAATATCACGGACTGTCAACGAATACTACATACAAACGTCTGAAAGAAAAGTACTGTCTGTCTCGGAAGTAGATGAAAACAGAATACATATAAGGATAGAAGAGAACGTCGGGCCTGCGGACGCCTGCATGACTACCTCGGGATCTCTAGCTGGACTGAAGGCAGCTACCCAATGCTACGGTCCAAAAGCTACCGCTCCGGGATCTGCACATAGTGCAGAGTGTAGTATCAGCACAACCGACTCCATGTGCTGGTAAGTGCCTGGCCTAACCCAGGCGAAGTAGTGACGAGGCTAGGACCAGACTACCAAATAAACCTTTGCAGTTATATAATATGCAACGAAAAATAAAACAGTAATAAACCAGTAAAGATGGGAGGCGGTACATGCTGCGGGGGAACATCAATACCAACAATAATTAAAGAGAAGGGCATAAGGAACAGTTTAGAATCTACAGCAAAGCAATGAAGAACTCGCAACCAATCTATAAACAATTCGTATTTTCTATTGTTGCGGCACAACCCGATCCAAAACATAATAACACTGTTGCGGCGTGCAACCCGATCCTTATCATTTATCACTGTTGCGGCGTGCAACCCGATCCATATCATTTATCACTGTTGCGGCGTGCAACCCGATCCATATCATTTATTACTGTTACGGCGTGCAACCCGATCCATATCATTTATCACTGTTGCGGCGTGCAACCCGATCCATATCATTTATTACTGTTGCGGCGTGCAACCTGATCCATATCATTTATTACTGTTGCGGCGTGCAACCCGATCCTTATCATTTATTACTGTTGCGGTGTGCAACCCGATCCATATCATTTATCACTGTTGCGGCGTGCAACCCGATCCACATATACAGTTCAATACCAATGCACAAGTAGAGTCCCGGCAAGGGATCAATAAAGAAACAACGCTATCCCGACAAGGGAATCGACAGTATAAGTAAATACATCCCGGCAAGGGAGAAACAGCTATAACCAAACTTGTTCCAACATCAAACTACCTCAACTAACACCACTCAATCATAAGTAATTTCCACGAGAATAATCAAAATCCTTGCTCAATACAGAGAATCATCAACTTAAGCATCTGTAGTATTATTTAAGAACACAACAATTTCAATTTAAGACTCACAGTCACGCTTGACACCAACGTATAGATACTCGTCACCATGCCTATACGTCGTACTCAACAAGTAACATGTAGCAAATAGGACACAACTCCTAATCCCTCAAGCTAAGGTTAGACCAAACACTTACCTCGAACTTCCACGGCCAACTCAAGCCTCAAACACCGCTTTTCCTTTTGAATTTGGCTCCAAATCAATTGTATCTAGACATAATCAACTTAATAACATCAATAAACGCTAAACAATCCAGTTCCAATGCTTAATTATAGCTTTTCAATAATTCTTCCCAAAAAGTCAAAAATCAACCCCGGGCCCGCTTGGTTTAAATACGAGGTTCGGACCAAAACCCGATCACCCCTTCACCCACGAGCCCGAATATGTAATTAGTTTCGAAATCCGACCCCAAAACGAGGTCTAAATTTCATTTATTCAAAAAGCCCTAACTCTACCCAAATCCCTAATTTTCTACCCTTAAGAACATGATTTAGGCCTAGAAATCTAAGGGGTGTTAATAGAAATTGAAGAAAATGAGTCTAAGATTACGTACCTATGAATTTGTGGTGAAGCTCTCTTTCAAAAATTGCCCATTTTGGAGTTTGGAAGAAGAAGTTATGAAGTTTTTGTTAAATCCCGTATGTTTTGTTACTGTTTAAATGACTGGGCGAAATTGTTCTCTGCGATCGCGGACAAGGGTATGCGATCGCATAGGGTAAGGGGAACTGGGCATTCGATCGCGGAGCAGGGATTGCGATCGCATAGATGAAAATGGGTTCCCTTCCCAGGCTTGGTTTAACCCATTGCGATAGCGGAGGAAACTGTGCAATCGCATAGAACAAAAATGGACCTCCCAGAATTTACTCTACGCGATCGCGGAAGAACCTATGCGATCGCATAGCACAAAATGGAACCCCCTGAAATTTACACTTTGCGATCGCGAACCTCCCTATGCGATCGCATAGTACAAACACCTGGACACCAGTAGACAGCAGATTCTGCAATTTTCCTAAGTTCAAAAACCTCCCGAGACCTATCCAAAACTCACCCGAGCGCTCGGGGCTCCAAACCAAACATACATACTAACTCAAAAACATCATATGAACTTATCCGTGCAATCAAATCGCCAAAATAACCTCTTAAACAACGAATTTAGCATAGAGATCTAAGAAAAATCTCAAAACTTTCAAAGTAGGAATTTTCACAACTATGGGTCCGAATCACCTCAAATGAAATCCGTTTCTTACCAAATTTCACAGACTCATCTTATTTCACATATAAGACCTGTACCGGGCTCCGAAACCAGAATACGCGCCCGATACCATCAAATTCTAAATGCATTTCATTTCCAAAACTCATAGAAATTTTCAAAAAACAATTTTCTTTAAAAATTTATTTCTCGGTCTTGGGACCTCGAAATTCGATTCCGGGCATACGCCCAAGTCCCATATTTTTCCACGGACCCTCCGGGACCGTCAAATCATGGGTCCGGGTCCGTTTACCCAAAATATTGTCCGAAGTCAACTTAAATGCATTTTAAGTCAAAATTTCAACATTTTTCACAGATTTTCACATAATAGCTTTCCGGCTACGCGCCCGGACTGCGCATGCAAATCGAGGCGATGCTAAAAGAGGTTTTTTAAGGCCTCGGAACACAGAATTCATTTTAAAAACAAGTGATGACCTTTTGGGTCATCACATTCTCCACCTCTAAAACAACCGTTCGTCCTCGAACGGACATATGAAGGAAGTACTTGAGTCGGGGAAAAGATGGGATAATGGCTCCGCATATCGGACTCGAACTCCCAGGTCGATGCCTCAGCAGGATGACCTCTCCACTGAACACGAACAGAAGGAAACTCTTCGATCTCAACCGACGAACCTGCCGATCTAGAATAGCTACCGGCTCCTCCTTATAAGACAAGTCCTTGTCTAACTGGACAGTGCTGAAATCTAACACGTGAGATGGATCGCCGTGATACTTTCGAAGCATGGGCACATGAAATATTGGATGCACGGCTGATAAGCTCGGCGGCAATGCAAGTCTGTAAGCCACCTCTCCCACTCGATCAAGAATCTCAAACGGGCTAATGAACCTAGGGCTAAGCTTGCCCTTCTTCCCAAATCTCATCACGCCCTTCATAGGCGACACTCGAAGCAATACCCGCTCACCGACCATGAAAGCCAAATCTCGAACCTTACGGACGGCATAGCTCTTTTGCCTGGACTGAGCTGTACGAAGCCTATCCTGAATAATCCTGACCTTATCCAAGGCATCCTGAACCAGATTCGTACCCAACAACCGAGCCTCTCCCGGCTCAAACCATCCAACCGGAGACCGACAGCGTCTACCATATAAAGCCTCATAAGGAGCCATCTGAATACTCGACTGGTAGCTGTTGTTGTAGGCAAACTCTGCTAAAGGCAAAAACTGATCCCACGAGCCTCCAAAATCAATGACACAAGCTCGGAGCATATCCTCAAAAATCTGAATGGTCCGCTCGGACTGCCCGTCCGTCTGAGGATGAAACGCTATGCTCAACTCAACCCGTGTGCCCAACTCTCGCTGAACTGCTCCCTAAAAATGTGAGGTAAACTGTGTACCTCGATCCGAAATGATAGACACGGGCACACCATGAGGACGAACAATCTCCCAGATGTAGATCTCAGCTAACTTCTCGGAAGAATAGGAGACTGCCACAGGAATGAGATGTGCCGACTTGGTCAGCCTATCAACAATAACCCACACTGCATCGAACTTCTTCTGAGTCCGTGGGAGTCCAACAACAAAGTCCATAGTGATACGCTCCCACTTCCACTCAGGAACCTCAATCTTTTGGAACAACCCACCAGGCCTCTGGTGCTCGTACTTAACAGGCTGACAATTCAAACCCCGAGCCACATATGCAACGATATCCTTCTTCATTCAATAACAACTATACAAGAGCGATGGACTCGATCTACCATAATAGAATCACCCACTGGTGTAGACACATATATAGGGGCACTCAAAGAATCACTAGGCATGACCAGATACGGTGCAAAATAAGATGACACATAGGAGTAGGTAGACTCTGGATCAAATAAAACTGAAGCATATCTGCCAAAAGCCAGAACAGTACCTGTGATAACTGCATCGGAAGCCTCAGCCTCAGGCCTGGCTGGAAGAGCATAACATCGGGGCTAGGCCCCACCACCCTGGACTATATCTCTAGGACGGCCTGCAGCTGGCTAGCCTCCACCTCTAGCGGTCTGAGCTCCACCTCTAGCACCTCTACCTCTACCCACCTCTAGCACCTCTACCCCCACCTTTAGCTGGCAGAGCGGGCGGTGGAACACCTGGTGCCTGAACCATAGCATGGGAACCCTGCTGTTGCGACTAAGTACCCACCAACCTCGGACAAGCCCTCCGGATATGACCATACTCACCACACTCAAAGCATCCACCTGAGTCCTGCGACTGAGGAAACTGAGACTGACCCTAGCGACCTGAATGACCACCTCGAAAACTCTAGAGCGGCGGTGCACTGATAGGCTGCTGATCAGAATACTGCATATGAGAACCACGACCACCTGAAGCACCGTGAGAAACCTGAAGTGCTGACTGAAACGGCCTAGGGGGATGGCCCCTACCATACGAATCCCTGCCTCCAGACGAGGCACCACTGAATCTGCCTGAATGACGAGGCCTCTTGTCAGACCCCTAACCACCTCCCTGTGACAAAACCATCTCAACCCACCTGGCCACATTGGCCACCTCCAGGAAAGAAATCTCACTCCCCGTCTCCTTAGCCATCTGAAGTCGAATAGGCTGGATAAGTCCCTAAATGGACCTCCTCTCTCTCTCTCTCTCTCTCTCTCTCTCTCTGTGTGTGTGTGGGAAGTATAAGTAGAGCATGACGGGCCAAATCAATAAACCTGGTCTCATACTGGGTAACAATTATGGAACCCTGCTGGAGTCGCTCAAACTTCCTCCGATAGATCTCCCTCTGAGTAACGGGAAGAAACTTCTCCAAGAATAGTTGAGTAAACTGCTCCCAAGTCAAAGATGGCGATCCGGCTGGTCTAGCCAAATAATAATCTCTCCACCAAGTCTTGGCGGATCCAGATAAGTGGAAAGTAGCAAAGTCGACCCCATTGGTCTCCACTATCCCCATGTTCCTGAGAACCTCATGACAGCAGTCTAGATAATCCTGGGGATCCTCATAAGATGCACCGCTGAAAGTAGTAGTGAAGAGCTTGGTGAACCTTTCCAATCTCCACAAAGCATCGGTAGACATAGCTGCTCCATCACCGGGCTGAGCTACCACACCTGGCTGAACTGCTCCAACTGGCTGAGCTGCTGGAGTCTGAAACTGGGGAGCCATCTGCTCCGAAGTGCGAGTAGCAGGAGTCTGGGCTCCTCCTCCAGCCTGAGAGACCGCTGGTGCTACAGGAAGCAAGCCTGCCCGGGTGACACTCTCCATAAGGCCCACTAGACGAACCATAGCATCCTGGAGTACTGGGGTAGCAATAAACCCCTCTGGGACCTGAGCTGGGCCTACCGGAGGCGGATTTCCCACCCTCGAGAGTCGTGATGGCGCCTACTCGTGGAAGCTAGGCAAGCCGCGTATTGTAGAATTTCTAACTCATTTATTAGCCCTTTTTAACAATTTAAACTAACATGTGATCAACAGTGAAACATTAACGATAAATAGAAACAAGTGGAAGACTTAATCTGATAAATTAACCATAAACAGTACGACTACGCCAACATACATCTCTACCCGAAATCCGGTGTCACAATATCACGGACTGTCTACGAATACTACATACAAACGTCCAAAAGAAAAGTATTGTCTGTCTCGAAAGTAGATGAAAACAGAATATATATAAGGATAGAAGAGAACGCCGGACCTGCGGACGCCTGCAGGACTACCTCGAGATCTCTAGTTGGACTGAAGGCAGCCACCCAATGCTACGGTCCAAAAGTTGGCGCTCCGGGATCTGCGCATAGTGCAGAGAGTAGTATCAGCACAACCGACCCGATGTGCTGGTAAGTGCCTGGCCTAACCCCGGCGAAGTAGTGACGAGGCTAGGACCAGATTACCAAATAAACCTGTGCAGTTATATAATATGCAACGGAAAATAAAACAGGAATGCACAAGTAAAGATGGGAGGGGGTTACATGTTGCGGGGGAACATCAATACCAACAGTAATTAAAGAGAAGGGCATAAGGAACAGTTTAGAATCTACAGCAAAGCAATGAAGAACTCGCAACCAATCTATAACAATTCGTATTTTCATTGTGCGTGCAACCCGATCCATATCATTTATCACTGTTGCGGCGTGCAACCCGATCCATATCATTTATTACTGTTGCGGCGTGCAACCCAATCCATATCATTTATTACTGTTGCGGCGTGCAACCCGATCCATATCATTTATTATTGTTGCGGTGTGCAACCCGATCCATATCATTTATTACTGTTGCGGCGTGCAACCCGATCCATATCATTTATCATTGTTGCGGCGTGCAACCCGATCCACATATACAGTTCAATACTAATGCACAAGTAGAGTCCCGGCAAGGGATCAATAAAGAAACAACGCTATCCCGGCAAAGGAATCGACAGTATATGTAAATACATCCCGGCATGGGAGAAACAGCTATAACCAAACTTGTTCCAACATCAAACTACCTCAACTAACACCAATACTCAATCATAAGTAATTTCCACGAGAATAATCAAAATCCTTGCTCAATACAGAGAATCATCAACTTAAGCATCCGTAGTATTATTTAAGAACACAACAATTTCAACTTAAGACTCACGGTCATGCTTGACACCAACGTATAAATACTCGTCACCATGCCTATACGTCGTACTCAACAAGTAACATGTAGCAAATAGGACACAACTCCTAATCCCTCAAGCTAAGGTTAGGCCAAACACTTACCTCGAACTTCCACGGCCAACTCAAGCCTCAAAAACACCGCTTTTCCTTTTGAATTTGGCTCCAAATCTATTGTATCTAGACATAATCGACTTAATAATATCAATAAACGCTAAACAATCCAGTTCCAATGCTTAATTATAGCTTTCCAATCATTATTCCCAAAAAGTCAAAAATCGACCCCGGGCCTGCTTGGTCAAAACACGAGGTTCGGACCAAAACCCGATCACCCATTCACCCACGAGCCCGAATATGTAATTAGTTTCAAAATCCGACCTCAAAATGAGGTCTAAATCTCATTTATACAAAAAGCCCTAACTCTACCCAAATCCCTAATTTTCTACCCTTAAGAACATGATTTAGGCCTAGAAATCAAATGGGTGTTAATAGAAATTGAAAAAAATGAGTCTAAGATTACGTACCTATGAATTTGTGGTAAAGCTCTCTTTCAAAAATCGCCCAATTTGGAGTTTGGAAGAAGAAGTTATGAAGTTTTTGTTAAATCCTGTATGTTCTGTTACTGTTTAAATGACTGGGCGAAATTATTCTCTGCGATCGCATAGGTTAAGGGGAATTAGGCATTGCGATCGCGGAGCAGGGATTGTGATCGCATAGAGGAAAATGGGTTCCCTTCCCAGGCTTGGTTTAACCCATTGCGATAGCGGAGGAAACAGTGCAATCGCATAGAACAAAAATGGACCTCCCAGAATTTACTCTACGCGATCGCTGAAGAACCAATGCGATCGCATAGCACAAAATGGACCCCCCCTGAAATTTACACTATGCGATCGTGAACCTCCCTATGCGATCGCATAATACAAACACCTGGACACCAGCAGACAGCAAATTCTGCAATTTTCCTAAGTTCAAAAACCTCCCGAGACCTATCCGAAACTCAACCGAGCCCTCGGGACTCCAAACCAAACATACATACTAAGTCAAAAACATCATATGAACTTATCCGTGCAATCAAATCGCCAAAATAACCTCTTAAACAACGAATTTAGCATAGAAATCTAAGAAAAATCTCAAAACTTTTAAAGTAGGAATTTTCACAACTACGAGTCCGAATCACCTCAAACGACTTCCTTTCTTACCAAATTTCACAGACTCATCTTATTTCACATATAAAACCTGTACCGTGCTCCGAAACCAGAATACGGGCCCGATGCCACCAAATTCTAAATGCATTTCATTTCCAAAACTCATAAAAATTTCTAGAAAATAATTTTCTTTAAAAATTCATTTCTCGGGCTTGGGACCTCGGAATTCGATTCCGGGAATATGCCCAAGTCCCATATTCACGGACCCTCCGGGACCATCAAATCACGGGTCCGGGTCCGTTTACCCAAAATATTGACCGAAGTCAACTTAAATGCATTTTAAGTCAAAATTTCAGCATTTTTCACAGATTTTCACATAATTTCTTTTCGGCTACGCGACCGGACTGCGCACGCAAATTGAGGTGATGCTGAAAGAGGTTTTTTAAGGTCTCGGAACGCAGAATTCATTTTAAAAATAAGTGATGACCTTTTGGGTCATCACAGGAACGGGGAGCGTTTGAGGGGTTTTGGAGGGGGGAGGGGTAGTTCGGACACTTATATGGGGAGGGGTAGATTAGTTCACAACCGTCTGATCAAATAAAATCAACGGCTGGGATTAGAGTGTGCCAAAACGCCGTCGTTTTGGATTTAATGGGGGTTGGACCGGGTATGGGGAGCTGGGCTGGGGCTGATTTGGAGATGAAAAAGGATTTGGGCCACTAATTTTGGTCTTTGAGTGGCCCAAATCAAAACCAGCTTTCTTTTTCTTTCTTTTCTTTAATTTTAAATAAAAATCCTAACCAAATTAATTAAATCCTAAATTAGCCTAAATTATAAAATCAAGCCAATTATCTAATTGTAATATTTACAAAATAAATTAATCCTAAATTAATGAAGAGAAAATTACTCAACTAATATTAAGAACTAAAAATTGAAAAATATTTTTTATGATTTTTATTTTAATAAAGTAATTAATTAACCAACTAATCCTAATGCATGAAATTTTGATATTTTGGGGTATTTTCTATGCTTTTTAATATATGCAAAAATGCAACTAAAATGCAAACAATTAAACAAATATTCCTAAAAATTCTACAAAATTAAAATGAACTAGCAAAAAGATCTATTGTGTGGTTTTGTAGAAATATTTTGTGTCGGGCAAAAATCACATGCTCACAAGTACTAATACATAGTACTTACTTAGTTTAATATTTTTCTTTGAAAATCTCTCCATCTAACGCCCCACAACTCAACTTCTTTTCACAATTAGTTTTTCATATTTTCTACACAAAATAATCATATATTGAAGTTACATCTTTGTAGACATTGAAAAGTTAATAAAGAGAAATAAAAATAATGATTAAAGACAATAGGAAAGGGGATAAGATTTAACTAGTTCCATTAGTCAATAATCTTTATTTCTAACCAATTTTTATTGTTATTTAATTTAGAGAAAATAAAAATAACTATCCTTCTCCCTTCAACATTTACTTTGGCAAAGTAGCTAGTATCCGTTGACTCAACGACGTCGATTGAGACTTTTTGGACAGCTTAACAAACCTTTATTAGTCTTGATTTTGTTTAAGTTTGTTAGATTTCTGAATATTCTTTCGTCCACGAACTCGTAATCACTAAGTTTTTAAAGAGTTGCACGCCAAATTTTGTTACAACTAATATTGTTTTCATATTTATGTTAAAGATAATGGTGTCCCGTTACGCTCAAATTCTGGGTCTGCCTCTGTATGTAATTCAGTGAACTGATGTAGACACCATGTGCAATGATACTGTCAGATTTTCAAAAATCTGACCTAAATACAAACTTTTTCTCCCCGTCTGCCTCTTCCAATCTTTGCGTAATATTATTTCACCTTTGTCCAATATGAAATTCCATAGAATATCAACAATTAAGGGTGTGTTAGGTACGGAGGAAAATATTTTTCGGAAAATATTTTCAAATTTTTTCATGTTTGGTTGGCTTAAATGTTTTGGAAAATATTTTCCTTATCAACTCATTTTCCTCCAATTGGAGGAAAATGTTTTCCTTATCAAGAGAAGGGAAAACATTTTCCAAAACTCCTTCTCAACATTCCCCACCCTCACCAACCCACCCCTCCCCCCTCCAAAAAAGACGTTTTTTTTTTTAAATTTTAGTTTTTCTGTTACCACCCATCCTACTACCCCTCCACCCCACCCCACCCCCCACCCCCAAACCCACCCGCAAAAAAAATATTATCTTATCTTTTTTTTGCAATTTTAAATTTCTGTTTTTCCGTTTTTCTGCACCACCCACCCCCTACCCCTACCCCCAGCAACCCCCCCCCCTTCCGGACAAAAAAAATTTTTTTACAAGTACCAAAGTTATGAGTTCGGTGGCTTATGTGTTTGGAAGTTTACGGGTTTAGAAATTATAAAGTTTACGAGTTCGAAATTCCGCGGTTTCGAAAGTTTAGCGGTTCGAAAGTGTATGAAATTTGTGGATTCGGAAAGTTGTTGGTTTGAAAGTTTATGGCTTCATGTTTATTATATCTAAATTATTTATGAATACTCTTGAGAAGTCATTTTCCTTAATTTGCGTACCAAACACTGAAAATGAATAAGCTTACTACTTGTTTTCCAAGAAAATATTTTCTTGAAAAACATTTTCCGTTATACCAAACACACCCTAAGTGATGTAGTTATTATGACGTAAAGAGTACAACAAACTTTATTCTAATCCCGGGGACAAATTGAATCAATCAAATTCATATTGTGATTAAAATGCAACTAAGTTATGTAATCCGCTACTGTGTTAAAACACAAAATCAGAAAACTGTTAGAAGAATAAAAGAAACTGGAAAACAGTAAAGAATAAGAAATATTCCGAGTCCACAATTTGCTTGTGCGTCCTTAAGGAATTTTAACCCCCTCACACGTTGCCAAGGTAATGGATTACATCCTCCCAGGATGAAACGGAATAAACCTTCCTTCAACAGTGGCAATACAAACTGCAGGATACCAACGAACTCAAAGAACGGAGCAAAATCACACTTACGAATTTGAGAGAGAGAGACTGCGAATTAGAATGCAGTATTTTCAGAAAGAAGGAAGTTTTGTAATTTTTTAGTGTTTTAAAAACGAAGTCATGCCTCAAAATTTATAGGCAATTATTGGAAGAGGTGTGATGTTTGTTCTGGAAAAGGTGTCTGTTCAGAAGTTTGCGCTCCTGCCGCGGTTACGCCAGGACCGCGGCCAGAGTGGCCTTCTAAATCTGCAGCAGTGTTCTGGCGCGGTCCTACCGCGTTCACGCCCGGACAGCGGCTAACTAACTGACATTTAATTAATTATTAAATAATTAATTAAATAAATTTTGTCCAAAAATAATCTTATCGATCGATTGACAAATCCAAATCCAAATCCGCCGAAGCCGAGCGAGCGACGACGACGGCGCGAGGGTTCATTCTCTTCAACTCCTTTTAAGAGCTTTAAGAAGTGATTCTCTATACACACACACAAATGTAGTTGTCCTTCACCAATGAGGGACAAAGTTCAAGACAAAAGCTCACTTCATTCAAATTTTCATTTCCCTCCATTTTATTTCCCACCATTTCCAATTCACACTCTTAGACTTTAAAGCCCAATGCTTAAAGTCTTTGAAGCCCAATGCTTTAAAATCCAACAAGTTATTCATTTACGCCACTAGATAGCGAAACATTTGATTTTAACTTTGCACTTGTTTAGCTTTTTGCTTATTGATATTAACTTTTCGAAAAGCTGTAAAATGATATATGCGAACAGATATATGAAGTTGAGGAACTCTCTATTTGCCTATATAACCTGAAAATCATTTAAGCACTTCATTATAAATCATTGAATAAGTATTATGTTTTACATGATTGTCTAGTGATAAACTGTTTGGCTCAAAAGTTATCACATACCTTATGAGTATAAAACAATATAAATAAATCACGAAAAAATCATAGCAAACCGTAATAATCCATTGGACCAAAAGAAGGAAACGAAAATAAATACTCAGAGTTAAGAGGAGAAACATTAAAAGCCTTTATTGATAGTGTTGATTTGGTCTGCCTCTCCATGAAGAGGTTCAGCCCCTTACAATGATGTTCCCCTTTCCCATAATATGTGTCTCGTTACATCTTTCTCTCTCTCCCCTCTATAGTCAGGAAGAAGCCCCCCTTTACTAGGGCTTCCTCTCTTGGTATTTATAGCTGTGAGCTTCGTGAGCTGGCAATAAGTGGCCGTGACCACGTTGGGGTTTCGCCTTCACGATGACGGACGGGCCGTGGCCTTGTTGATCGAATCAGATAAGGGTTGGATACCGTTAATTCTAATTGGTCATACCACTAATCAATCATGAATTAGCTTAAGAAGGGATTACCTTCGTTAATTATCGTGGGGTCGGATTCTGACCCATACAGTTCGTCCCTCCGCTTATTGAGGTCGTGCCTTGGCCGAGCTCGATGAGTGGATTTCATCGACTGTAGTTTGAGAAACTCGGATAGGGAGGTCGACTATCGCTTCGGTCGAGGCTGAATTCTCTTTGGCGATGGCCCTTAGCCTTGTAGAGTGTCAGTGTTTTGTTATTGTGTTATTAAGTCGCCGTTCGATCGAGGTTGGACTCTCCTCCTTGGCGAAGGCACTTGACCCTTTAAGTCGCCGTTCGAGTGAGGTCGAGCTTTGTTGTGCTCTGATCCTTACGTTTGTTTGGGAGCATACCCGTCGACCATGGCGGACGGATCATATGTTGTGCGGCCGAGGGGACTAAGGGCACGCTCGATACGTGTTTGGCGACGTCCAAAATTTTGAGGGTGCGCGGAACATCTCCTCAGCGTTCATAGGTCGTTACAACCATTTCGAGGGCGAGACGTCGGTTGGCGACTGAAAAGCTGCTTCATGGAGCTTGTCATAATGACGCACGTTTCTGTAGAATCGAACCGGTGTGCGGTTGGTCATGTAGTTAATGGTGGCTATTGGGGTTCATGNCCAATTGGTCTTGAGGAAGCCAGTTCGGGCAAAATCACTCGAACCACCGAGAGGTGTAGAATGGGTAAAGTCGTGCAACAGTTATAACATACTCCCCAAACATGTCAAACGTGCTTTAGATTCAAGTACCCATCAATTGACCACCTAGGCGGTAGTCACTACCCTAGTGCCTTTTAAACCTATTTGAACAACTCGTAGCATTATAACTTTTAGCGTAAATTAGCTGCAATTACCATTTGTAGTTTGATAACAGTAGAAGTAAACAAAAACCCCAAAAATGAATAGAAGTGCAATTAAGAACACATACACAATTGTACACTAGATAGATACTGGATTCCAAATTCTAGCTCTATGTGGATTCGATCCCGACCTTAAATCGGATAAAAGCTGCTCCGGCCCTCTCTCGCTACTTAAATAGTAGTGCGGGGTAGGCCGTGATCAAGTTCTCAGACCTAAGTTCTAGGACACTGGTCTCAAGTTCAAGAACCTGGTTCTTCAACTCAGCATTTTTACTATCACTCTCATTATCCTAGATTCTAGATTTTTGCACTTGGCTTTTAGGATCACACATTCCCTAGATAGATCTTCCTTCTCATTGTTAATTATCTCAGACTCATCAATGAAGTCTAGTAATAGTTCAGACAACCTTTCTTTAGACAAGAATTTAATCTTGTCTTTGAGATGAAGGACACTTACCTCTTGTTCATCATCTGATTCTCCGATGGCCATAAGTGCTTGTTCATCTCCAGCTTCATCTTCTGAGTCCTCATGTGATGTTTTTCCCCAAGCAGCAACCATAACCTTTGTTGATCCTTTGTTCCTTTTAGGTTGGACCTGGTCCTTCTTCCTGTTCCTTCGTTCAGCCCTTTCCTTCTTCCACTCAATTTCCCATTGAGGACAATTCTTGATCATGTGATCAGTCTTACCACATTTGTAGCAACCCTCATTGGTCTGTTTCTCAGGAACCCTTGGTTTGTTGAAGGTTGTACCTCTTGAAGAACCCTTTCCTCTCATCAGGTACTTTTTGAAATCTCTTGTGATCTTGGCCATTTCATCATCCTCCAGATCTGAACCTTCTGCTATTCTGAGAGCCAGACTCCTTTCCTTCTTGGGTGCATCCATTTTCATGGTTTGCCTTCTCAGTTCATAGGCAGTGAGGTTTCCAATCAGTTCGTCCAGCTTGAGGGTAGCAATGTTCTTTGATTCCTGAATAGCAGTGATTTTGCTTTCCCAAGTCACTGGTAAGACTCTTGTCAAGATTTTCTCAACCTTGTCTTCTTCAAGGATAATTCTTCCAAGAGATTTAAGTTCATTTGTTAGAGTTGTGAACCTTATGTACATCTCCTGGATAGATTCTCCTTCCTTCATACTAAAATACTCATATTGAGAATAAAGTAGTGTTCCTTTTGATCTCTTTACTTGAGGAGTTCTTTCATGATCCACTTGTAAAGTGTCCCATATTTCCTTTGCAGTTGTACAACTTTGAATTCTGATGTACTCGTTTGTACCCAGTCCACACACAATCCATTTCTTGGCCTTGGCATTCTTCTCCCATTTCTTCAAATCTTCAGCAGTGCAGTCAGCTCTTGTCTTTGGCACGTCCACTCCTTCAGCATTCTTCTTTGTAGTTGCTAGAGGACCATCAGTGACTATGTCCCAGAGTTCATAGTCTTCTCCTATGATGTGATATCTCATCCTGTTCTTCCACCAAGAATAGTACTGACCATTAAAGAGTGGTGGCCTAGCAGTGAATTGCCCTTCCCAGTTTCCAGGTGGTGCACTCATTTTGATCTTTTCCTAAGGTGTTAGCCTCTTCAAGGATAACCTGCTCTGATACCAATTGATGTTTTTAACATTAATGCCACACAAGAGGGGGGTGATTTGTGTGGTACCCAATTTTTGCTTAACTACTCTATAGAAGAACCTGGTTCTTCTAGGTGTTCCAACTACTACTATTTGCGGAATAATAAATACTGAAAGTAAAGAACACAAAGATTTTTACATGGAAAACACCTGGCTCAAAAGGTGAAAAAACCACGACCTACTACTCAGTAGGATTTTCCCATACTTCCACTAAAATCACTGAGCCAAAACAGCATTTACAAAACTTTTTGCAAACCTAAGGATTAACTCTAATCCCGTTATAGCACACAGCCTCAACTGTTGCGACAACTTCAAGTTAACTCTAACTTGAAAACTCTAAGTACCTAATACAAATGCTTCTATGAAAACTGAAAGGTACAACTTTAAACCACCTACTACAATTGAACTAGAATAAAAGAAAGACACAATGGAACTGATTCTTCTATCTCGTTCAAGTAGCTTCAAGAGTGCACACTCAAATTTCACATAAATTGCTTGCAAAATCGCCTTGCTCTTTTGCTCTCAATTTAGTTTAACTTCTGCGTATGTGCAATACCTGTAAAAGAGAACAATCACTGTTATTTAATAGGTTAGTAATCAAAGTTTGATTGGGACTCAATTGCTGCTCTTCTATCGCAGAAGAGTTCATGATGATATCAAACTCTAACACTATCTTTATCCTGGATTGTGTTCTCTTCATATAAGGAGCCTTTCTCTCCTTATCTAGTATGCAACCTTTTCGATCAGATCAGGAGATATTGCTGCTTTATCAGTAGGACTTATCTCCTTCACGTGCATCTCATATGTATAGGTTGATCATGACTGTGCTTCACAAGATGGACCTGGTTCATGACTGAGTTCTTTTGTCATTTCAAAACTACACCTGTTCTTGGGCCAACATTAGTAATCAAGACTTAGCCTAATATAACTTGATCAAATTTGATAGAATTCTGAGAATACATTGATGGATCTAGTTTGGTTATCTCTATGCGTAATCACTACTACATTGCTACAGTCGATATTTTGAAATGCTGGATTCTATACTTGTGTTGCTGATAAATTGTGATATTTGTGGAAATACTTGAATTGTACGGCCCTTGAGGTCTTATTAAATCATTGTTGGCTTGGAAATTTCGTGATTGAGAATTTGTTGGAATATTCGTTTGAACACTCTCCTCGATGTTATTTATTCTTCTTGCCTTGTCATTTTATTGATATCATATGCTGGGTAAGGAAGATGTAAAGCACGAAGGGTGATGCCGTACAATTTCATATACATTATCATGTGAGGAAGAGTGTAAAGCACGAAGGGTGATGCCGTGCCATTTCATATACATTATCATGTGAGGAAGAGTGTAAAGCACGAAGGTTGATGCCGTGCCATTTCATATACATTATCATGGAGGAAGAGTGTAAAGAACGAAGGGTGATGTCGTGCCATTTTATTTATATTGTTATGCTTTTAATATTGTGAGGTCATGTCACGAAGGATGTTTCCGTGCAGGTGAGGATGAAGGACATGCATTATGATGTGATATCTGTTTTCCGTGTATACATTTTCGCCTTTATCTTGAGCTGTTATTGTCCCAATTAAATATTCTGAGTCATATGTTGTTATTGTCCCGTACTTGACCTCTATCTCAATTGTTGTTGCGTGTCCATGTCTTTTATTTGCTTAACTTGCATATGCCATGCATATTTCCTACTTTGAAATTATACTCATGTCATACCTATTCTGTCGCACTCTAGTTTAAGCATTCCATCATGCTAGTCATTCATGCCCTTACTTGTTAACTTGTAAAGATCATGTGTTTCCTTCTTATTTGTCATATTTGTACTTAGGCCTATACTAGTTAATTGACGATGATACCCCCCCCCCCCCTTTTTGCTTTCAAATTATTGTTGTTACTCACGTGCTTTCTGTTTGGTCCTTTACTGTTGCCCACATGTATATCCTTGTCCATTGTTGTTACTTGCGTATTTCCCGCTTTGTAATTCCTGTTATTGTGTTTCTATCATATGGTTGGTTCTGTTATACGTTCATTTAGAAGGATGAGTTGAACGTACGAAGGGTGTTGCCCTGCTAATTGAATTGTTACATAAATTTATTTATACATGGTGAGGATGATATAAAAGCACGAAGGGTGTTACCGTGCCATGTGATTTGATGTTTTGGATATACTTCTCATACCAGGAAAGATCGTAAATCTTCTTCTGTGGATCCTTTTAGTAATTGTTGACTGTCTCGCCGAGTTGTATATGATACTTTTATCTGTTATGCTTTGAACTGCTTTACGGCTAATCTAATGTACAGGTTATAACAATTAGCATATTTTAACTAAAATCCTCGTCACTACTTCGACGAGGTTAGACAAAATACTTATCAGTACATGGGGTCGGTTGTACTGATACTGCACTTCTGCACATTGCGTGCAGATTTTGGAGCGGAGCTGCTGGTGACATCGGGTGCTGATTCGGAAGTTGTTCGTGTGTTTGGATATAGCTTCCACTTGTCCTTGGTAGCTTAGGTTATTTCTAATCTGTTTATGTAACCTTCAAACAGAACATGTATTTATTTGTATCAGTTTGAAATTCTAAATCTTAGAAGCTCGTGATTCGTATTACCGGGTCTTGGGTAAACTAGTAGATGATCAGTTTTCTATTCTTTAATATCCTATAATCTCAATTGAGTTGTATTTTTTGTTAGTTGGCTTACCTAGCGGGTTGAGTTAGGTGCCATCACGACTTGTGATTTTGGGTCGTGACACGTTGAAGCCGACATTATCCAGTAAGCATTCATTGTTATGTTCCTATGCTGGTGTTGAGAACAATATTATGACAATATGATTGAGAGATGGGTAGGAGAAAAAAATTTGGGAGGGGGGAGGTTGGAGACGGGATGAAAGAGGGTGGAGAAAAGAATAGGTGAAAGGAGGTGTCGGAGAGCATGGAAAGATGATTTTCCTTCTTTGTTTTTTCTAAAATTACTTCCATTGTATTTTTCGGTTTTCTAATTTTATATTGTTAAAATTAAAATAATCATGTTCACACGCGCTTCATAGGTGTGATTAACACTCACTTTGACCACATCAGCTATGTCCTTGCCGCATAAGTACGGTCAACGGTCAGATGCGGCTATCAATGTTTAGATGGTTGAGTTTAAGTGCTGAAATGGAATATTGTAAGTTTATATACCGGGATGACAAATGGGTGCAAGTTTAGGTGGCCAGTAAGCCTTTTTTCCTTTTTCTAAATCAATAAAACTAGAAAGGTACTACACCGTATTCAATTTAAAATATATAAAAATTTGCTTATAAATTAGCTTACTTATAGGGCATTCGTGTCTAAATCTTCACACCTCAGTTTGTAGCTTAATCATACAGAATTGGAATTTGCAAATTCTAATAGGTCCGTACGACAGATTTTAGACTTAAGCATGTTGGAAAACTAATTCAAAGTTGTAGTAGGAAACCTTAGTTATTTAGGATTTGGTTTATTTAATTCATATCTAAATAGGATTTGCAGTTAGAATAAATATAGGAATAGCCTTTCCTGTTTCTAGTTAAAATAGGTTTTATACTATTATAAATAGGGATATTAGCAGCTTATTTTATGTGTGAAGAAGTGTGGAGATTTGTTGAGATTTATAAATAAAATATTTTCCTTCATATCGATATCAGAGCTTCTACGATCTTGGGAGAGAATCAAGTAGCTTCCGCTGCGGGGGGATGGCGCTAGCCAAAGTGTGCCACTCATCTGGCCAAAAAATATGTTGACAAAATCATAGGTAGGTGTCAACAAAATTAGATTATTTGATGAAAAGTTTCGAGACAGATTTAAGAAGGAAAAAAAATAAGTTTAAAGAGGTGCAAACAAATATAGCACAAGATGAAGAAACTCTTCTCTAAAAGTTGAGAGAGGTTTAAAAAAGTTGGAAGTTGATTATGTGTTTCAACAAAATTGAGTGTTGGTGACAAAGTGCATCAACGGGTGTTGAAGACAGGTGCTTCAACAAAATTGGGTGTTGGTGACAAAGTGCATCAACAATTGGTGACAAAGTGCATCAACGGGTGTTGAAGACAGGTGCTTCAACAAAATTGGGTGTTGGTGACAAAGTGCATCAATGGTTGGTGATAAAGTGCATCAACGGGTGTTGAAGACAGGTGCTTCAACAAAATTGGGTTGGTGACAATGTGCATCAACGTGAGTTGGAGACAAGTGCTTCAACAAAATTGAGTGTTGGTGACAAAGTGCATCGACGTGAGTTGGAGACAGGTGCTTCAACAAAATCGGGTGTTGGTGACAAAGTGCATCAACGTGAGTTGGAGACAAGTGCTTCAACAAATTGAGGGATGGAGACATGTGCTTCATCAAAAGTGAAAGCTGGATAGAAGTGCTCCAATAGAACTGCACAACGACAAGTTAAACGTATACAACTTTGAATTACGGGAGAATGTTGGAAAACTAATTCAAAGTTGTAGTAGGAAACCTTAGTTATTTAGAATTTGGTTTATTTAATTCATATCTAAATAGGATTTGCAGTTAGAATAAATATAGGAATAGCCTTTCCCGTTTCTAGTTAAAATAGGTTTTATACTATTATAAATAAGGATATTAGCAACTTAGTTTATGTGTGAAGAAGTGTGGAGATTTGTTGAGATTTATAAATAAAATATTTTCCTTACATATTTAAATTTAATTTTAGAGGTTCGGCACCATTTGTCGAAAGTTGGTTATTTCTTAAAATTTTCTTAATCATATCTAGTACATTGAAGCTAGGTGATGAACATATATTAATGGGGTGTTATCACTTTTAGCCCGCACTAGAAACTATTTACATTTGGTAGCCGAAAAAGTAGATAAAATTTAGTTAAAATAGCATGGTATAGCCAGTTTTCGGACTGGTCATTCAAAAATACCCAGCGTTTACCAAGTCAATAAAAAATAGCCACTATTTTGCTGTAGCAGAGACCGGTCCAGCATAATATACTGGAGTTCGGTGCACCTGTGTATGAACTCCAGCATATTATGCTGGACCGGTATACTTTGCTGGCTCCGGTATAATATACTGGAGACTGGAGCACCGGTGCCCCAAACTCCAGTATATTATGCTGGACCGGTATACTTGCTGGAACTCCAGTATATTTTGCTGGAATTCTAGTGTGCTTATGCTGGAACTCCATCATATTATGCTGGAGTTCCAGCATACTTATCTTAGAACTCCAGTATAATATGCTGGAGTTCAAGTATACTTATACTGGAACTCTAGCATAATATGCTGGCGTATTTTCCGGATTTTGAACAGTGTTTTCGCTCAGATTTATCTTTACATGAAAAGTGGCTAAATATCGATTACTTTGAAACTGGGCTATTTTTGAACGACCAATTGTAAATCTGGCTATTTTTGAATTTCATCCTAAAATTTATATACTGCTTTGAACATTTTCGCTGAAGTCGAAAAGATAAACATCTACCCGGTATACCAGCAATCCTTCTATGCGGATACCCCTTTTTTACTCTCAACCATTGCATTTCCGAGAGGAGAAAATGCTCAAGGTTCTATATATTCTTTCTTTATTCAATTCATTCCTATCCTTTTTGTTTTCAGTCCCGGGTTTCCTTTCCTCTCCAAGCCAATCGATCGCCTTCTTAGTTATACGCGGAACCCGCACTTTAGCCATCTATCTTTAGATACGGAGGGCTTATGAGTCACAGTATTTTAAGCCCCAAAAACAAGGTAAGAAAGGTGGGGAACAGCTGCCTCACACAAAAAGATTTGTCTAAGCAATCTCAAAGAGATTTTCAATAAGTCAATACCAAGATTTGCTTTCTGCGCCTACTGATGTGATGATAATTCAGAAGCTTTTTTGCAAAGAAGAAGGGCCTAAACTATTTTAAATAATATGAGACCACCAAGGCCTCCCAAAAGATTTTGACAGAAGAAGATTCCAACAAACAAACCTTTGTATAAGCCGGTTATCATCTACGTAACCGCAAACTTGCTTTCTTCAAGGAGAGTGAAGCGAAGTCCCTCCTCGAAAGGAAAGAGGGATGAGCGGAACGGCTTCGGTATCGGTAAGCATTCCCCCGCCTGGCTTAGTTTGGGCTTTCCAGTCTCGTTCCCTTTAATTGAACAAGATAAGGAAAACGAGATATCAAGCGGGAAGGCAATGACGGTGAGGGAAAGGCAAGTAGTCCGAAGCAGGAAGCATAGGAAAGAGCAGTAAGAGCAAGAGCAGTCCGCAAAGCAGCTGGTTGAAGCATGGTAAGAGGAGAATACTTTGAATGAATGTTGAATGGGAACTGGGATAGGAACTCCTGCTTCTTTTTGTATATAACATATATAATGCATATATATACAAAAAATATATAAATTTTATACATTTTTTCGACAATTATTTTTACAACGGCTATACAGTATCATTTTTCCAATATTATTAGTGATTGGGACAACACAAAATTCTTCTTCTCTTTTTTCCATGTTCTTTTTTCTTTTCTTTTTTTTTGGGGGGGAGGTGGGGGGGGAGGTGGCGGGAGGAGGAGGAGGAGGAGACAAAGTTAATTATCCTTGAAACCAGTGGCGAAGCCACATGGATAACAGGGTGGTCAACTGACCACCCTTCGTCGAAAAATTGCACTGTGTACATAGGTAAAATATTACGTTTTAGAGGTATATAACACATATTGAACATCCTTTATCGAAAATCTTTTTCACTTAAAATTTGAACACCCTTGAAGAAATTCCTAGCTTCAGTCACTGCTTGAAACAGACCTTGATCATGGTCCCAACATGTTCCCTTGCCTAACTTATTTATATTTCAACTTTAGGTGAATAGAACTATGTTGGAATATAAATTATAATAGGAGTAAAAGTTATCAAAAAAAGATGACTTCAATAACTTCGATGAGTCTCTGAATCGATAATTTCTCGGTAGCGTTTTATCCTCTTAATGAGCTTATCCATTGCGAATATGAATTAGTCGGGTTAATAAATATCGGAAGACCAAAAAACTTTCTTTGCTTCCCTAGATATTCTATTTATTTTTTTTCTCTAGTAGCCCTAAAATATCTAATCGTTCCCACAATATTGTCTTTGCTATTATATAGTCAAATTTTCACCTCACTGACCACTTTAACCCTTAATCGTCAAGGTTCGACATAGCTACCGTAATATATATATATATATATATATATATATATATATATATATATATATATATATATATATATANTAGGTGTTTCTTGTTTTTTTTTCTTTTTTCTCTTTCCTTGTATTGATCGGCCTTGGCCGGGTGTAAGCGGGGATGACCCGTAATTAATTTCGTGGATAAATGAGATCTCCGTTCCGTTATTTGCCTTGTATCTGTTTTGTACCTCCTCTTTTTCCCCCCTTAGATTTTTCTTTGCATGCGCTCGAAGGGGTGATTTGCCTTCGAGTTCAACTCTGGTAGGAATGTTAGTTTTTAATTGTTGACGACTCTTCTTCTTCGACTCGGGGTGAGCGAGTCGGAGCCGTTGCTTGGCGATGGCGGCACTTAGCCTTAGTACCAGTTCGGGCGCGATCGAACTGTCAGCCGTGATGACAGAAACGCGGCCTTATAGTTTGACCGGGGCCGGACTTTACGTGTCCCCAATCTTAGTTTGAGTTGGGAGTACTTACTTGAAGGGCGAGGGCGCCTAACCTGCACTCGATTCGTTGGAGGTTGGGTTTCGCTGAGTTCAATGATGAAGGCGCTTGGTCTGAGTCCTGGTTCAACTGTGGTTGAACTTGTTAGATTTGAGGACGAAGGCGTCTAGCCTTATGGTTCAAGCGAGGTCGAACTCGTTGGATTTGATGGCGAAGGCGCGTAGCCTGAGTCTTGGTTCGACCGTAGCTAAACTTACTGGCAAAGGCGCATGGGCTTGATTTGATGGCGAAGGCGCGTAGCCTGAGTCATGGTTCAACTGTATTTGAACTTCTTGGCGAAGGCGCATGGGCTTGATTTTTATGGCGAAGGCGCGTAGCCTGAGTCATGGTTCAACTGTATTTGAACTTCTTGGCGAAGGTGCATGGGCTTGATTTTTATGGCGAAGGCGCGTAGCTTGAGTCATGGTTCAACTGTATTTGAACTTCTTGGCGAAGGCGCATAGCCTTGATTTAATGGCGAAGGCACATGGCCTGAGTCCCAGTTCAACTGTTGTTGAACTTGGTCGATTTTGATGGCGAAGGCGAGTAGCCTGAGTCATGGTTCAACTGTATTTGAACTTATTGGCGAAGGCGCATAGCCTTGATTTAATGGCGAAGGCGCATAGCCTGAGTCCCAGTTCAATTGTTGTTGAACTTGGTCGATTTTGATGGCGAAGGCGCGTAGCCTGAGTCCCAGTTCAACTATTGTTGAACTGTTAATTTTGATGGCGAAGGCGCGCAGTCTGGGTCCCAGTTCAACTGTTGTTGAACTTGGTGGTGAAGGCACATGGCCTTGATTTAATGGCGAAGGCGCATGGCCTGAGTCCCAGTTCAACTGTTGTTGAACTTGGTCATTTTTGATGGCGAAGGCGCGTAGCCTGAGTCCCAGTTCAACTGTTGTTGAACTTAGTCGATTTTGATGGCGAAGGCTCATGACCTGAGTCCCAGTTCAACTATTGTTGAACTTAGTCGATTTTGATGGCGAAGGCTCATGGCCTGAGTCCTAGTTCAACTGTTGTTGAACTTAGTCGATTTTGATGGCGAAGGCTCATGGCCTGAGTCCCAGTTCAACTGTTGTTGAACTTAGTCGATTTTGATGGCAAAGGCTCATGGCCTGAGTCCCAGTTCAACTGTTGTTGAACTTAGTCGATTTTGATGGCGAAGGCTCATGGCCTGAGTCCCAGTTCAACTGTTGTTGAACTTGGTCGATTTTGATGGCGAAGGCTCATGGCCTAAGTCTCACACTGTGGGTATCGGGTGCTGAAGCTCGGTTTTGATTCGAGACCTTGAGCATCTTATACATTGCCTTCCCAATCGGGGTATGTAGGCTGTCTTAAAGCGACTCTCGGCTCGAGATATCTCCGTGCCGGTTTTCGGACGGAGCCCGTATCGGGGATGCGGGAGATGCTTTACAGAGATCCTCCCTTGGGGGGGGGGGGCTTCTTATTTTTGTTTGCACTATTTGAGATCGGAGAGAGAGGGAGGACTTGGATCTTGATTTGAGATCTTCGAGTTCCCTTTCGAGTTTGGCGTTTCTTTCCTTTTGGTCCAGGGAAGAACTACGCGATTTTGCTAGGAAATCCCCACAGACGGCGCCAAATTGTTTGGCTCAAAAGTTATCACATACCTTATGAGTATAAAACAATATAAATAAATCACGGGAAAATCATAGCAAACCGTAATAATCCATTGGACCAAAGGAAGGCAACGAAAATAAATACTCAGAGTTAAGAGGAGAAACATTAAAAGCCTTTATTGATAGTGTTGATTTGGTCTGCTTCTCCATGAAGAGGTTCAGCCCCTTACAATGATGTTCCTCTTTCCTATAATATGTGTCTCGTTACATCTTTCTCTCTCTCCCCTCTATAGTCAGGAAGAAGCCCCCCTTTATTAGGGCTTCCTCTCTTGGTATTTATAGCTGTGAGCTTCGTGAGCTGGCAATAAGTGGCCGTGACCACGTTGGGGTTTCGCCTTCACGATGACGGACGGGCCGTGGCCTTGTTGATCGAATCAGATAAGGGTTGGATACCGTTAATCCCGAGTGGTCATACCACTAATCAATCATGAATTAGCTTAAGACGGGATTACCTTCGTTAATTATCGTAGGATCGGATTCTGACCCATACATAAACATAAACATATCTCTAGTACACATTCAAATGTTTATATAAATAACCGTTGCATTAATGATATACAGTGAAACAAAATAGCTTATATCCCTCGCAAGGAATTACAAGTTAATATATTGAAATTCAATAAAAGATGAAATGCTTATAATCATCCACCTCCCAAAAATCAAATATTTAAATCAATCCTCATGTTAGGGACCTTCCTAGTTTACTCATTATTTTGACCTTGACACCTTTCGTAAAATACTAAATTGACTTTTCACTCTAGTAGTTTGTCCAATCCTCGTTGAGAATAAGTAACCTAACTTGTTATCTATGTAAACGGCTTTGTCACTACACCTTTGGAGCTACCTTGTGGAAACTTGTAGGTCTCATGATAAATTAGATTTAACATTATTCTAATATGTTAAAGCAAATTACATACTACTATTTTATCAATTAATGATTTTTTGTCACGACCTAAACCAATAGGCCGCGACGGTCACCCGGTACCTACTCAACCTAGTACCAACATAACGTATCTTTCGTATCATGCTACCATAGGTATATGAAATGGAAAGGCTGTTGTGGGATAACTGGAATGAAACATGAGGGAACACTCGACATAGGACGACCCAACATGTAATACAAACTTATACATATGACATACCGGCCTATAAGGCCAAAATGATCACTCGTATACTGAACATAGGCTGACAAGGCCATACAATCTTTATCACATAGGTCTACAAGCTTCTAAGAGTACATAAACGTCATAAGGTCGGGATAGGGCCCTGACATACCAATCAATACATGTCCAATAATGCATACTGACCAAATAGGCAACTCCGGAGAAAATGGAGCGCATCAACACCTTTCACTGAGCTGATAGCTTACTTGGAGGACTCTCAACCTGTCTATCGGGACCTGCGGGCATGAAATGCAGCGTCCCCAAGCAAAAGGAACGTCAATACAAATAATGTACCGAGTATGTAAGGAATGAAAATCAGTAAATAATAGACATGAGAGAAACATGGAGTTAAAGACTCAACATGTAAGTCTCAATAACTCTGTGAATCATTAATATTTATAATGCCATGCATATGCGTATAAATGTCATACCATGCATAGGTATATGCGTACATAACATCATCAAGCCTCTAAGGGCATCCCATCATATCATCTCGGCCACTGTGGGAAAATCATCAATGTATACCAACTGATCAGGTGGTGGTGCGTATATAACGCGGTAACCTTTTTCCATATCTGATATACATACATACATACACACACACACACACACACACACACACACAACACACACACACACACACACACACACATATATATATATATATATATATATATATATATATATATGCGTATATATCGCCATCTGGTCATGTGTCAATGTACATGTAAATGAATGCAATGCGTGAGAAGTACATTAGTAAAACCTCTCGGAACGTCATAAGACCATTATGCCTTTGATTAATATCATGAAATAAACTTTATTAAATTACTTATTTTTTGAGACCCATGAACAGATGATAGAATAATAGGACACATAGGGAATCAAGAACATAGGCACCCTAGCACTTCTATGAATAGAGCAATTTATTAAAGTTGTGCATTTGCTCGTTTCGTTTTATCATTTAGATCATGCCAAAAAGAAAGAAGGGATAGCCTTAACATACCTGAGCCGATTCTCTTGACAATCCTTCCAACATGCGTTAATCGCGACAACATGTAACTGCGAATCAAAGTAGGAAAAAATTAATATGATATTTTTGAGAAAGATTGCACTGTATTCTCTTAGAATAGCAAAATCCCGTTGCTATTATGCTAAGAAGTCTCGTATGAATTCTTATTGAAGTAACTCATGTTATTATCATATATGTTCTTTGTTGAAATTTTCTTGCTGAAATTGTTACTTGGAGATGGGATGTAAGCATCTCTATTTTGTGTATTAAAGAAACCCTTTTGTATTAGTGGTGTGGGCCCCACTAATTTGATGACTTGGCCACATAATCTTCTAAATGTGCCATCTTGCCATATGATTCAAGAGTCACATAGTTGGGCATTAATCAAATCCCCTTGGCTGCCACGTTAAAAGTTCCTTAGGCTTATTGATAAATAGAGATTTTGACGCATTTTATACTCCTTCTTGCTTATGCTTTGAGTAGAAATTCATACAAAATAGTCCCAAACGGCTCACAAGTTGTGCTTGATTGCAGGTTTGATCATCAAAGTGACGAGATGTCAAAGATCAGCTCAAAAGGAGTAAAACTTGCACAAGTGCCAAAGACAAGACAAGCTCAGGCAAAACAAGCCCAGTGCGGCCGCACACCACTTTGTGCGGTCCGCATTAGGAGATTCAGAGAGGCTAACTTCCAGGCTAAGAGGCAGTGCGGCCGCACTAGATTTTGTGCGGTCCACACTAAAGGCAATGCGGCCGCAGTCGATTTAGTGCGGTCCGCAGAGCCAAGAATCAGAGAAGTTGCAATTTGGAGTTTTCAAGCCAATGCGGTCCGCAGTCCATTTTATGCGGACCGCACTAGAAGCCTCCGCAGCCGCAGTCCATTCTCTGCGTTCTGGGATACCAAGATTCAGAGAGATATTTTTCAAGGCCAAAGCCCCAGTGTGGACCGCGGTCTATTTTGTGCGGTCCGCACTAACCCCGTAGGGGCATTTTTGTCCAGATTTTTCAGCCTAGTATAAATAGCTTCTTTTTCCATTTTTAGGGTATCAAATATTGTAATTAAGGAGCTGCGCTCGTGGGTTCAACTTTTTAAGCCATTTTGGGAAATTTTATCTACTTTTCATCATTGAATCTTTTTATTTAACTTAGTGACTAATGAATATGAGTTTATCTTCATCTATTTCTTGCTTTTCTACTTTATTTATGAGCAGCTAGACCTATAAGTTAGGGTTGTGGCTCAAACCTAGTGTGGTTAATTGATGGGTCTTGTAATTTAGGGCTAAATTGACTATGGGTGTTTGTTATTTGGGCCAATTTCATGGTAAATTTCTGAATTAGTGGTTGCAAACACTAGTTTGTGTTGAGTTGACTTGAGCTCTTCTTGAGAAAAAGAGCCTAAGTCTCCGAAATTGGTCCAACAATGAATTGGGGCGTACTCAAGAGATTGATAGCCCCAATTAAAGGGTTAAACCTCGAGAGAGTAATACCCGAATTGAACCCTAGTTGCTTGTGCAAATTTGCATGCCCAATTGGTCTTGGGAAAGCCAATTCGGGCAAAATCACTCGAACCACCAAGAGGTGTAGAGTGGGTAAAGTCGTGCAACGGTTATAACATACTCCCCAAACGTGTCAAGCATGCCTTAGATTCAAGTACCCGTCAATTGACCACCTAGGCGGTAGTCACTCCCCTAGTGCCTTTTAAACCTATTTGAACAAACTCGTAGCATTATAACTCTTAGCATAATTTAGTTGCAATTACCATTTGTAGTTTGATAATAGTAGAAGTAAACAAAAAACCCCAAAAATGAATAGAAGTGCAATTAAGAACACATACACAATTTTACACTAGATAGATACTCGATTCCAAATTCTAGCTCTCCGTGGATTCGATCCCGACCCAAAATCGGGTAAAAGCTACTCCGACCCTCTCTCGCTACTTAAATAGTAGTGCGGAGTAGGACGCGATCACTTTTTGGCGCCGTTGTCGGGGAGCTAACAGTTTTGGCTATCTATCTAGATAGATTTGTGTTTTTTCTTCTTTCCTTCTTTGTTACTAATTTGTTTGTGTCAATACATCAGGTACAAAATGGCATTAAATGCTAATGACCCTCTTGGAAATGTGAATGCGAGGGAGGAGGTAGATGACAATGGAGATGAAGAGGTACTTCTTGTACCTCAAAGACTACGTAGAGGTCGCCAGGCCAATGTAAATGACAATGTTCCAGGCCCTCCTCCGCCACCTCCAAGAGTGGCTCCAAGAGTTCTTCCCAACCAAGGCTATGGAAGTGCTATTGTTACGCCCCGGATCCGGGCGGGCAATTTTCAAATAACCAACGTGATGCTGACATTATTGGAGCAGCGTGGGTATTTCACAGGTGCTCCCACTCAGAATGCATACAAACATCTCAAGGGGTTCGTGGATACCTTTTGGGGGAGCAAGCAAACCAATGTTTCCGAGGATGCTCTTCAATTGAGGCTTTTCCCATTTTCACTTAGGGAGAAAGCATTGGATTGGCTTGAGCGACTTCCCAACCATTCCATCACAACTTGGGATGAGTTGGCGGATAAGTTCATTGCCAAATTTTTCTCACCGGGGCACATGGCAGCACTACGGGATGAGATTTTAGCCTTCAAGAAAGAGCCTACTGAACCGTTGCATGAGATTTGGGAGCGATACGGAACTATGGTGAAAGAATTCCCCAATAATGATATGACAGAGGCAATGATACAACAGACCTTCTATCGGGGCATCAATACAACGAATCAATGCATAGTGAACCAATTGGCTGGGGGTAATTTTGTGAAGTTGACGTATGATGAAGCTTGTGCCATTCTTGATGAGATGGCGGATACATCCTCCGCATGGAAAAGTAGAGCCAATGTACCCCAGGGTGAACCCACAATCATTCATTTGCACAAGGAATTACATGACCATGGGTAGGCGATCGCGGAGTTAACAACTACCATGAACCAACTAGCAAAGGCACAGTTGCAACAAGTCCAAAATCCTCCCCAAGTGAATGCTATGGAGGGTGATAACATGCTAGTGAACCAAAGAAGGCGAAAAGGTCAACAGAATCAAGGGAATTCGGATCAATTTGACAATGATGGTAGTGGATTTCAAGATGACAGCTATGATGAGCAAAATGAAGAGATACAATATGTGAACAATTATCAAGGCCAAAGAGGCAATTCTTCCAACCAACAACAACAATGGCGATCTCAGGGCAATTGGGGTAACCAACAACAAAGCAACAATAACTGGAATAATCAACAACAAGGGAACAACAATTGGGGAAATCAAAATAACAACCGGAACAATCAGGGAAACTGGGGCAACAACAACAATTGGGGTAGAAACAACAACCACCAAGGCGGGTGGCACATAACCAAGGAAATCAGGGGCAAGGCTTTCAAAGGCCCCCAATGTACCAACAACCGAGCAACCCACCACCTTTTCCATCCTAGGGTCCTAGTATATCCAACAATGAAATGGGTAGAATTGAAATGATGTTCGAACAAATGATGAAGAAGAATGCGGATTCAGATGCTCAATTGGCTTGTCACAATACTTCCATTAGAAATTTGGAGGTGCAACTAGGCCAAATCTCTCAATCTTTAAATACACGCCCTAAGGGTGCTCTACCAAGTGATACGGTAGTGAACCCAAAGGGTGGGAACAATCATGTTATGGCGGTAACTACAAGGAGTGGAAGAGGCGGTGACGTGAATGCCTCCAAACAAAAGCAAGTTTTGGGTGATGAAGTTGAGTTGCAAGAAGATGGTGTTCCTTTGGTGGTTGAGAATGTGGTTGATGAAAATGTGAATGAAGAAGTGAGGATCGATATTCAAGATGCCGAGGTGGAAACACAAAGTGATGTGAACCCGTCTAGGGAGCACGTAATTGACATGCCAGAGCCGGAAGTGCCAAAAGCCAAGGCACCCTTGCCTAGGACACCTCCCTCTTATCCTCAAAGGCTAGCCGGGCAGAAGAATGAGAATCAGTTTAAAAAGTATTGACATGATGAAGAGCTTATCCATCAACGTGCCTTTGGTGGAGGCTTTGGAGCAAATGCCTGGCTATGCTAAATTTATGAAAGATTTGATGACAAAGAAAAGATCCATGGACTGTGAAACTATCAAGATGACCCACCAAGTTAGTGCTATAGTACATTAAATGGCTCCAAAATTAGAGGATCCTGGTGCTTTCACTATCCCTTGCACTATAGGGAGTGCAGACTTTGCTAATGCTTTATGTGATCTTAGGGCAAGCATCAACTTAATGCCCTACTCAGTTTTCAAGACTTTGGGTATTGGGCCACCGAGGCCAACTTCCATGCGATTGCAAATGGCAGACAGATCAATGAAGCGACCATTGGGTATTGTTGATGATGTGCTCGTCCGGGTGGACAAATTTATCTTGCCAGCTGATTTTGTGATCTTGGATTGTGAGGTAGATTATGAGGTCCCGATCATATTAGGGAGACCTTTCCTTGCTACGGGGAAGGCTCTAGTGGATGTGGAAGCAGGGGAACTCACTTTCAGGGTAGGTGATGAAAAGGTCGTTTTTCATGTGTGCAAGTCAATGAAGCAGCCCAATTGTACAGAAGTGTGTTCATTTGTGGATCTTGTCACGGCTGTGATAATTGATGATACTAGTGCAATGAGTTGTTGAATCTTGATGTCAATGATGATGAGGGCCGAGTGGAGTGCGTGAATGCTTTACATGGTATGGGCTCTTATTCTTATGAGCCTAGGAAACTATCTTTGGATCTTGAAAATAGAAAGACCCCTCCAACGAAGCCTTCAATTGAGGAACCCCCGGTGTTGGAGTTGAAGCCATTACCTCCACACCTCAGGTATGAATTCTTAGGCTCTAATTCAACTTTACCAGTTATTCTTTCCTCTTGTCTTACTAACATGCATGTAGATGCCACATTGGCGGTGCTCAAAAAGCGGAAAAAGGCAATTGGATGGACTCTAGCTGATATTCGGGGAATAAGCCCCGCATTCTGTATGCACAAGATTATTCTGGAAGATGATGCAAAACCCTCCTTGGAACATCAAAGGAGGTTGAACGAGGCAATGCAAGAAGTTGTGAAAAAAGAGGTGATCAAATGGTTAGATGCCGGTGTGGTGTATCCTATCTCTAACAGCTCATGGACTTCTCCGGTGCAATATGTGCCGAAGAAGGGTGGCATGACCGTGGTGACCAATGCTAATAATGAACTTATTCCAACCCGGACAGTGACCGGATGGAGGGTGTGCATGGACTACCGCAAGCTGAACAAGGTGACACGCAAGGATCATTTCCCATTGCTTTCCTGGACCAGATGCTTGATCGTCTTGCTGGGCGTGCCTTTCTATTGTTTCTTGGATGGTTATTCAGGGTACAATTAAATTTGGATAGCTCCTGAGGATCAGGAGAAGACAACCTTTACTTGTCCATATGGCACCTTTGCTTTCTCTCGGATGCCCTTTGGGTTATGCAATGCACCGACAACATTCCAACGGTGTATGATGGCCATTTTCACCGATATGGTGGAAGATATTTTGGAGGTGTTCATGGACGACTTCAGTGTTGTGGGTCATTCATTCGATGAGTGTTTGAACAATTTGGATAGAGTGTTGGCCCGGTGTGAAGACACCAATCTTGTGCTAAATTGGGAAAAATGCCACTTCATGGTTGAAGAGGGCATAGTTTTGGGTCATAAGATTTCAAAGAATGGTATTGAGGTTGACAAGGCCAAAATTGAGGTGATTTCAAGACTTCCTCCCCCCACTTCTGTCAAGGGGGTTAGAAGTTTTCTTGGGCATGCGGGGTTCTACCGGCGATTTATCAAGGACTTTTCGAAGGTAGTGAATCCTCTATGCAAGTTTCTAGAAAAGGATACAAATTTTGTGTTTGATGAGAGATGTATGCAAGCCTTTGAACTTCTCAAGCATAAGTTGACCACCACCCCAATCATTATCGCACCCAATTGGAGTTTGCCTTTCGAGCTTATGTGCGACGCGAGTGATGTTGCGGTTGGGGCAGTTTTGGGTCAAAGAGTGAACAAAATGTTTCATCCGGTGTACTATGCGAGCAAGACAATGAATGAAGCTCAAAGGAACTACACGGTGACTGAGAAGGAATTGTCGGCTATCGTGTTCGCCATGAAAATTTCGGCCATATCTTATGGGAGCCAAAGTCATAGTGCACGCCGATCATGCAACTCTTAGATATTTGATGACAAAGAAAGACTCCAAAGCTAGACTGATGCGATGGGTCTTATTACTTCAAGAGTTTGATTTGGAGATAGTGGACCGGAAAGCTAGTGAAAACCAAGTGGCGGATCATTTGTCCCGCTTGGAGGAGGAAGGAAGGCCATGTGATGGCCTAGAGATCAATGACACATTCCCCGATGAGCAACTACTTTCTGTGTCGATGAGTGATATGCCATGGTTTGCGGACATTGCTAATTTCCTTGTGACTGGCATCATCCCGTGTGAGCTCTCTTCTAACCAAAGGAAGAAGCTCAAACGGGATACTCTGGACTTCTATTGGGACGAGCCATACTTGTTCAAGATTTGCACCGATGGAGTGAATCAGAGGTGTGTACCTAAGGAGGAGCAATTAAGCATCCTAGAGGCTTGTCATTCCTCCCCTATGGTGGCCATCATGGAGGGGCACGGACGGCTTCGAAAGTTCTGAGTTGTGGTTTATATTGGCCAACCTTGTTCATATATGCAAGTGATCTAGTCAAAAGGTGGGATCAACGTCAACGAGCGGGCGGGATTTCCAAGAAAGATGAGATGCCTCTAAACACCATTCTCGAAGTTGATATCTTTGATGTATGGGGTATCGATTTTATGGGCCCTTTTGTAAGCTCGTGTGGAAACACTTACATTCTTGTAGCGGTTAATTATGTCTCAAAATGGGTTGAGGTCGTGGCCTTGCCCAACAATGAAGCTAGGAGTGTGGTAGCATTTCTAAAGAAGAGCATTTTCACAAGGTTTGGCACGCCTCGGGCAATTATTAGTGATGGAGGATTGAATTTTTGTAATAGAGCTTTTGATGCCTTGCTTTCCAAGTATGGTGTCAACCACAAAGTGTCTACGCCTTATCATCCTCAAGCAAGTGTCCAGGTTGAAGTGTCTAACAGGGAGATCAAGAGCATTTTGTCCAAAACCGTCAATGCCAATAGGACTGATTGGTCTAAAAAGTTGGATGATGCTCTATGGGCTTATCGGACCGCTTACAAGACTCCAATTGGTATGTCGCCGTACCGGTTGGTGTTTGGGAAAGCATGTCATCTACCAGTGGAGTTGGAGCATAAGGCCATGTGGGCCTTGAAGAAGTTGAATCTTGATTGGGACATAGCTGCTAATATTCGGGTGGAGCAACTCAATGAGCTTGATGAATTTAGGTTCCATGCCTACTCTAGTTCGTCCCTGTATAAGGATAAAATGAAATACCTTCATGACAAATATACTCGGGGCAAGGAGTTCAAGGTGGGAGATTTAGTACTCTTATTCAATTCTCGACTAAGGTTGTTCCCGGGAAAGCTGAAGTCAAAGTGGAGCGGACCATTTGAAGTAGTGTGTGTGACCCCATTTGGTGCTCTTGATTTGAAGAACAAAAGTGGGGAAGTTTTTAGAGTGAATGGGCATAGGGTAAAGCACTATTTGGGGAAGTTTGATGATATCCATGTGGTGGCTGTTGTTCATTTCAAATGATTGGATGGTAACATGCGTCATGCCGCGACGTTAAATCAGGCGCTTCTTGGGAGGCAACCCACGAGTTTTTTATTCTTGTTTTTCTTTGATTTTCGTTGTAGTGTAGGATTGATTTTTGGGCTAACTGGTTGTGAGATGTTACAGGATTGAGTTGATGCAATGCAGGACATAATTGAAAAAATGCACAGGTCTCTGAAGTTTCCAGTGCGGGTGCACTACCATTTTGTGCGGACCGCACTGGTGAAGGGTGATGTGATGACTCTCTGAAGTTTACCACTGTGGCCGCGGTCCATTTTGTGCGGACCGCAGTGGTTTGCTAAGTTTAACTGGAACAAGGCTGTGCAGTGCGGACCACGGTCCATTTTGTGCGGTCCGCACTGGTTGGTGAGACTGGGCCCCAGGTCCCTTTTCTATAAATAGGGCCTGAGGGCCTCCTTTTACCCTTTTCGCACCTTTAACTCTCAGAACCCTAAAAATCACTGTGCATCCTCCATTTTGCTTACAATCAACTGCTTGGACTTGATATTCTTCATTAACTCTCACATCTGGTACCATTACTTGCTTTTTAATAGATCAATCTTGTTAATTTTCTCTTAATTTTCTTTTTTCTTGTTTTTCATTCTTTTCTTCCCTTATTTTCTTCAATTTAGTAGGTTAGGGTTGTTAATTTTTAGGTTAAAATAGCCATAGATAGTTAAAATCAATGGGTAATCATGTAGAGACACTACTTAGGTGAAGAATTGGACCCAAAATCAAAATACGTGGAACCCT
>NW_017670934.1:338461-342806 GCF_001879085.1 Nicotiana attenuata
TTTTAGTATTAACAACAAAAATTCAAAAATTTATTTACACAATTCAGAATGAAAGAAAATAAATGTTGTAACATATAATTCCATGCACATAATATAAAAATAATTATTTAAATAAAGGTATTTTTATAATATACATTATATATTCTTTGAAAATTATGCTCAATTATATTATTATGTTTCAACCAACTTTCCGACGACACAAAGTTATGTACCGGAAAGCAGGGGGACTATTTGTATAGGGTAAAATATGCTATATTAAGTCGTGCATGGTATATATATAATATAATTGAGCATAATTTTCAAGAATATATAATGTATATTAAAAAAATATATTTATTTAAATAATTATTTTTATATTATTTGCATGGAATATATATTTTTCAACCTTTATTTTCTTTCATTCTGAATTGTGTAAATAAATTTTTGAATTTTTGTTGTTAATACTAAAATTATTATTACTCATAAATTATTCTAATTAATTTTTTTTACTATGCTCATTATTGTGTTATTTCGGCATTATATATGCTTAAATATTTTGTATTTTTTAATTTATAAATGATATTTATTTATTCTATAGGTAAGTCCATAACGTAAATTAAAAAGGGGGAAAATAACAATATTAAAAAGTTTAAAAAAATAAAAAGAAGACAAATGTTTATAATTTAGAGGGCAAAATAGGTATTTGACACTCCAAAATTTGAAAATTCTAGTTGAGTGACCTTCTGAGTGCAATATGCATAGTTCAGTGATTTTGTTGTTACAAATGAAAGAAAAGTGACTTTAGAAGATAATTTGGGATAGTTGAGTGACCATTTGAGTAATGAACGCTAAATGTAACTTCACCCCTAACCAAAGTCTTGCGTTTAAACAATTAGAATAGATTTATCTTTGGTAAGGAACGCTAAACTCCACTTTTTCCCTTTTAGATTTTTTATAACGTGAATCTAAATTAGTCGAATCAGTGATTTCAAACGTCAAATGGTTAAAAAGAACAGTTTAACACTTCAAGGTAGGGGTATTCATGGTTCGGCTTGGATCGGATTTTTCCTAAAGAATAAATCAAACCAAGTATAAGTCGATTTTTTAAATATTGGATTCAAACAATTAAGTCGATTTTTGATCGATTCGGTTTGATGTTGGTTTTTCTATTTTTTCGATTTTTTACCATTTTTTTCTCAAAGATAAGACATACACTACCAAACACATATTCCGGCGACTAATTTTCAACGTAACACTACTAAACCAGTTGCTCTTTGAGAAATTTATTTACTAGGATATAATGATGATAATTGAATCAAATAGTGATGGATGATTTAATGACTCAATGAAAAACAGATTATTTTTAACATGAAATAGATTCTCGTACTTAGCAAAAAAAACTACAACTAAAATGTAAAGGCAAAGAACTAGATTATTATAATAGCAAAGAACTAGACTAAAAGTGCAAACGATTAGTCGGTTTGGCTCGATCTTTTTAGTTTTTTTTTTATTACAATCAAACCAAACTAAATTTGTTTGGTTTCAAAAATTCAAAACCAAAACCAAACCAAACAAAAAGAGTATCGATTTTTTTGGTCGATTTGATTTGATTTTCTGTTTGGTCCGATTTTTCGAATTTTTATAAACACCCCTACTTCAAGGTCAATGCGGAAAAAAAAAGTAAAGAAAAAAACTAAAAACTATAGACATCATGAAATACCTCTGCGTAATGGATTAATTAAATAGATTAAAGACTAATAGACGATGGTAATTATTAATAAGCATTTTCCAATCCTACACCAACACAATCAAGTTGCAGAGAGAACCTTATACTTAATATTCTTAATCATTAAGAACTTCAAATTGCTAAGAGATGAAAGGATAGTATTCATTGTCCATTGTCGTCTAGCAAATAGCAATTGAAAAATGCACTCTTTATTTCACTGCAGAAAATGGTTGATTTGCTTTTATTAATATTATATATTCCTTATAATGTAACCATCTAATAAGGTTTTCCCTTCATTTGATCAACTTCATTTCCCTTCATATATATAAAATTAATCCCCTAGTATTATATATGCTTACTTTGTACAAGATCTGAACGAATCATACATCTTTAGAGTAAATAATCACATATAAAAAAAATACAAATCATTTACTCAATAAGTCATTTACTTAATAAGTGGAGGGCTAAATACTAGTGGGGAAAAGTTGAGAGCTAAATAACTCAAATTAAGATATCGTTTTATTGATGGTGCCTTCTCCAAGTAAAATAGTCTAATAAATTAAATAATAATGTTCATAATATCTCAGCAATATTCTTTTTATTTTTATGAAAAAAGACGAGTTCCATAACTTCGATGAGTCTCTAATTAAGAAAATATCTAAATCATTCCCACAACTTTAATCCTTAATCGTCAAGGTTTGAGATAGCTGCCCTAAGTTGTTCAAGGTAGGGTTGTTCATTTGGATCGGATATTCGAAATCCGAACCGATCTATTTAATTTCGAATTTCGGATTGTGTTTATTAAAATTTTGGATTTCGGATCGGATTCGGATTGATATAATTTTAATACGATCTGATCCGAAATCCGAAATTATTAGGGCATGTATAAATACTAAACACTAATTTTGGATAGTTAGTACTTCTTTTACATTTTTCTCCAAGTTATTACCTTTACAATTGATGGATTTAGCTATATTGGCACCATAGTACTCTCATAATTGCAGAAACATGAATTTTTCTTAACGTATTGCCTCTTTTACAAAGAAAATATACATATGAGTTTGCAACTTTGAGGCATAATAGTCCGATCCGAAATTCAAAAATCCGATCCGATCCAAACTTTAAAATTCGATCAGGTCCGATATTAATTCGGATCGGATTCGGATTGTATTTTCTAGAATCCGAAATCCGAAATCCGATCCGAAATGTACTAAATCCGATCCGATCCATGCACAACCCTAGTTCAAGGGTGATATTAGCCTTTTCCTAAAGATATTGGCTATATAATCATCGGAGTATATATATATATATATATATATATATATATATATATATATAATTTGAATGAAAGAATGATCACCGAAAGGATGTGTAATTATAAATGTAACTTCACCCCTAACCAAAGTCTTGCGTTCAAACCATTAGAATGGATTCATTTTTTATAAGGAACGCTAAACCCTACTTCCTCTTATCGATTTCGTACAACATGAATCTGAATTAGTCGAATCAGTAATTTCGAACACCAAATGATTAAAAAGGAAAGTCTGACACTTCAAGGTGTAGGAGTGTTCATGATTCGGTCTGGATCGAGTTTTTCCTAAAAAATAAATCAAACCAAGTCTAGTCGGTTTTTTAAACATTGAAATCAAATCAAACCAAGTAAGTCGAGTTTTGATCGATTCGGTATAATGTTAGTTTTTTTATTGTTTGATTTTTTATCGATTTTTTCTCAAAGATAAGACATACACTACCACACAAATATTCCGGCGACTAATTTTCAACGTAACACTATTAAACCAATTATATCTCTTTGAGAAATTTATTATTTACTAAGATATAATGATGATAATTGAATCAAATAGTGATGAATGATTTAATGACTCAATGAAAAACAGATTATTTTTAATATGAAAAGGTTCTCGTACTTAGCAAAAAAAAACTGCTACTAAAATGTAAAGGCAAAGAACTAGATTATTATAATAAGAAAGAACTAGACTAGAAGTGCAAACGATTAGTCGGTTTGGTTCGATTTTTTTGCTTATTTTTTTTTATTAAAACCAAAATCAAACTAAATTTATTTGGTTTTAAAAATTCAAAACCAAAACAAAACCAATCAAAAAGAGTATCGATTTTTTCGGTCGATTTGATTTGATTTTCTGTTTGGTTCGATTTTTCGGATTTTTTATAAACACCCCTACTTCAAGGTCAATGCGAAAAAAAAAGTAAAGAGATTAAAGACTAATAGACGATGGTAATTATCAATAAGCATTTTTCTTTCCTACACCAACATCATTAATCATTAAGAACTTCACATTGCTAAGAGATGAAAGGATAGTATTCCTTGTCCATTGTCGTCTAGCAAATAGCAATTGAAAACCCCACTCTTCAATTTCACTGCAGAAAATTGTTGATTTGCTTTTATTAATATTATATTCCATATGTCACCTTTTCCCTTCATTTGATCAACTTCATTTCCCTTCATATATATAAAATTAATGATCCCCTAGTATTATATATGCTTTTTTTGTACAAGATCTGAATGAATGAATCATACATCTTTAGGGTAAATAATCACATATAAAAAATTAAATACAAATCATTTACTTAATAAGTGGAGGGCTAAATACTGGCTTGGGGGGG